>NC_134403.1:373674142-373841642 GCF_038048845.1 Mixophyes fleayi
TCACATGTCTGACAGGACGAGCAATCTGCAAATATGGTGCCGTCTCTCCATCCACACAGATTATTTATTGGGGCTCAGGGAAATGCTTAGTATTTAAAGGACCACGGAGCCTAAAATCCAAGTTGTCTTCTATAAATGACCAATTAATAACATACATAGATGTATATGGAAAGTTCTTGGTATCTGTCTGAATATAAAGCTGCAGGTTCAGCATAAACTTTTTAATTGTAAAATAAGTATTTTACCTTTTGTAACATGAAACTGATCGTAATTTTTTTCAGAAATATCTGGAGGAGAAGCGGCTGAAGACGGAGAGAGAGTACGAGGAGTTCACTAAAGAGGATCTCTTGGCCGATCTGCGAGAATTGCTGGGAAAATATAAAGAAAGAGCAAAAGTCTTAATGAGTCCCGACAACAAATAAAACAAAACAAATGTTATCTCTTCTAATGTACACATTACGTATTATGTCACCTTTTCTCCAAGTCTGTTATTTAAATACCTGACAAGTTTGTATAGTATTGTATAGGATGTTAATAAAAACAAAATATATGTTTGTTTTTTAAGTATTTGATATTTGTGCATTGTAATATTTTTATTTCTTTTTCAATTTTTTTTAAAAAGAAAACATTGAGTAAAGTGAAATGTATTTTTCCTGCATTTATTTGTAGTTACAAAATTCTATGGACCTTTGTTGGTTGAGAATGTAAAAAGAAAAATGTAAATTTATATAGTATTTGCCTTTTAGTGTAATAAACATTAATGTTACAGATCGGTCACTTCCTCCTGTACAGATGTTACTAATACTCAGTCCTTGTCCGTCATCCATAGACATCTAACAGTCCTGTTATCTGAGTACAGCGGAGATGTGATATCAGGAGGATCAGACCCAGCAGTGATCTCCTGGTCTCCGTGCACAGAGATATGTAAATTAGTGGGTGTGTCTTCACATACAGCCTTCTGCTATAGGGCAGCAGTGACCAGGGGGAGGGGCGGGGCTCCCTGATAACTTCCAGCCCAGTGTCTGATACCAGAGCGCTGAGCCGGGTCCTTCTAGCCCAGGGGTGGGCAAACCAGTCCTCAAGGGCCATATAACAGGTCATGTTTTTAGGATTTCTTTAATCATGCACAGCTGAGTTAATCTATTTGGCTGGGTCAGTAATTATCCCACCTGTTTCTACAGACAGAAATCCTAAAACCATGACCTGTTATATGGCCCTTGAGGACTGGTTTGCTCACCACTGCTCTAGCGGGTAAGTGTCACCGTACGTATCCCCCCTATACCGGCTGTGTACGGGCATCACACGGGGGAGGGTGCGGGATCACCGTACAGTAATATCCTCTGTACAGGGGGGCGGTCACTGTATCAGTGCCGGGTGTCTCTGTAGGTAACACCAGTATTATCCCCCTATACGGCGGTCACTGTATCAGTGCTGGACGCGGTTCCCGGCTCCGGGGCTGTCTGTCTATCCGAGGCTGCAGTAATAATACAGATATCAGGATGTGTAAACAGTGACCCTGCAGCGGGTGTATGGGGTGATACCGGGCAGCAGAGGGAAGGTAAGCTCCGCCCACCTGTGGTCAGTAACACATGGAGCTGTGAGTGTACACACATCGGGGAGGGGGTGGGGCTTCAATCTGTCACTGGACCCCCCCGGGGGTGGGGCTTCTAGCTGTCACTGGACCCCCCCGGGGGCGGGGCTTCTGTCAGATACTGGGAGAGTGACCGGAGCTCGGGGGAATGTGGTGGATCCTTATTCCCGTTGTATCCTCGGGACACAGAGATCTTCCTGTTCTTCAGTCTCCTCCGTGAAATAGTTTTACTATAAAACTTCACAAACTATTGAACACATAATGCTGATTCTATCCCTTATCGCCCCTCCCCCTGGTACCGGCCCCTTCTCTGGCTCCTCCCACTAGTGGGGAACACGCCTCCCCCAGCACATGTCCCCCTCTGGCTCCTCCCACTAGTGGGAACACGCCTCCCCCAGCACATGTCCCCCTCTGGCTCCTCCCACTAATGGGGAACACGCCTCCCCCAGCACATGTCCCCCTCTGGCTCCTCCCACTAGTGGGGAACACGCCTCCCCCAGCACATGTCCCCCTCTGGCTCCTCCCACTAGTGGGGAACACGCCTCCCCCAGCACATGTCCCCCTCTGGCTCCTCCCACTAGTGGGAACACGCCTCCCCCAGCACATGTCCCCCTCTGGCTCCTCCCACTAATGGGGAACACGCCTCCCCCAGCACATGTCCCCCTCTGGCTCCTCCCACTAGTGGGGAACACGCCTCCCCCAGCACATGTCCCCCTCTGGCTCCTCCCCCTAGTGGGGAACACGCCTCCCCCAGCACATGTCCCCCTCTGGCTCCTCCCACTAGTGGGGAACATGCCTCCCCCAGCACATGTCCCTCTCTGGCTCCTCCCACTAGTGGAGAACACGCCTCCCACAGCACATGTCCCCCTCTGGCTCCTCCCACTAGTGGGGAACACGCCTCCCCAGCACATGTCCCCCTCTGGCTCCTCCCACTAGGGGGGGGGGGTTACATTCACCTAATGGAGCTGCAGCTTGTAGATTACAGCACTGAGCTCTGTACTTCATTAGATAAACCTCATACTACTGGGATGTAACCTGTGCTACATAGAGACCCCCCATCTCCCCCCACTAGATGACATAGTACAGATAGACCCCCCAGTCTCTAATGTGTCCCTGTCAGACCCTGGAATGTGGCTTCTAACATCCTGTAATTCTGGGACAGATAATACTAATATATTTGTATCCTCTCTCAGGTCTCCTGTCCACCCTGATCACCCCATTACTATCATCAGGAATCCTGTATGTGCGGAGCGGATCAGACATTGGGGACTGTAGTATGAAGTGTCCTAATACTGTCGGTGTCCTGGCACTGTACAGACAATGTGGAGATCAGGAACACGGTCTTCTGGCTCTTCATTGTGACGCCCATTATATATTAAATTTTAACAGCACCAGAATCCACCTGGACAATAGCAGCGGATGCTGGACGCTGGGAGAGACGACTCCTGTCTGTATATAACATTCTTACATGATGATCCAAGGAAACTGCTGAGATCTACACTCATCTCTGTACTAGGTAACACCTCAGGGACTGGGTCATACAGCATAAATATTCTTATAATCTCCAGAGTACTCTATGGGGAAACCTGAATTATAACCTCCTGTAACATAATACATAGACACTGGTGGTCCTATGTGGGGAAGGGGCTGCAGATCATATGATTACTGATCCGTGTGTCAGAGGGAAGAAGGGCAGGTACTTGGGGTCTGATAATGACAGGTCCCTAGTGTACAAGAGCTAGCACTCTATTCAGCTTCATGTCCATGCTGATGTCACATGACTGATGGTGACCGATCTTCTCCTGATACTTCCAGATCCGGTTCTCATCTCCAGTATAACCAGTAACTCCACCCAGCTGGGTCAGGACATTGCTGTGAGTGTCCAGTTCTCTGGAGAAGAGACCGCTGTGACCTGGGAGGTGGACGGGGGGCGTCTCCCTGAAAGAATCCGGCTGATAGATGATAATAGGACCCTGATTATCCAGAGGGCGCAGAGAGAAGATATCGGGAGAAACATTAGTGTCAGGATCACAAACCCAGTCAGTGAGGAGACCCGAGAGTACCAGCTGCTGATTACTGGTAAGAGGGGTATTATTATTATTATCATTTATTTGTTAGGCGCCACAAGGTTTCCGCAGCGCCGCACATAGTACAAACAGTAGACTATACAGGGTATAACAGTACAGAACAATAAACAAAAGTACCAATACTTCAGAAACTCCAGGCAGGCAGATGCAATAGACACGGAGCAGAAGAACAGGTATGGAGACAGGAGGGGAGGGGGCCCTGCTCAAGCGAGCTTACATCCTAAGGGAGGGTTAAACAGACCAGGCACAAGAGGAGCCAGTTGAGGGAATGGGAGAGAGGGGAGACTGAGCGGAGGAGATGGGGGTTAAGTGGATGGTTGGTAGGCTTTGAGAAAGAGGTGAGTTTAGAGTGCACGTTTAAAGGAGCACAGAGTAGGAGAGAGGCGGATGGAGCGAGGGAGGTCATTCCAGTGAAGGGGGGCTGTAGGGATACTGCCCTCCTATACACCATATTCTGGAGGTTACTGGTAAGAGGGGTATTACTGGGGTATTATAGGGATACTGCCCTCCTATACACTGTGTGCTGGAGGTTACTGGTAAGAGGGGTATTACTGGGGTATTATAGGGATACTCCCCTCCTATACAACATATGCTGGAGGCTACTGGTAAGAGGGGTTTTACTGGGGTATTATAGGGGTACTGCCCTCCTATACACTGTGTGCTGGAGGTTACTAGTAAGAGGGGTATTACTGGGGTATTATAGGGATACTGCCAGGGCCGGACTGGCTCTTCTGGCAAATGCCAGAAGGGCCGATGGCTGGATGGGCCGGCCCGACTGTTCTTGGCTTCCTGGTGGCTGGTTCCTCCTCAGGAACCAGCCACCTCTGTTGCGCGCTGCTCTGTTCCCTCCCCTCTTATGCAGCTTCCAAATGTATTTTTGCTGAATGGAGGAGGGGATCGCAGGGGGAGAGGTCGCGGGGGTGCCGCGTTATTCGCGGGGGGAGGGGTCGTGGGGGTGTTGCGATTCTCGCAAGGGGAGCGGGGCCTGTATGACTCGCAAGTAGAAGTTTGTGTAATTGGGTGTGAGTGGTGGTCTAGTGTATGTGCCACACTGAAACAATGAAACATATGTAGTCCAATAGCTATCCAAGAGGATAGGCTTGCTAAGTATGTCAATCTAACTGATTAATACATTGGGCCACTTTAAACAGCTCTGCTCTTTCCTCTTGCCAATTTTAATGTATCTCACATAGGTAAAATCACTTATGTTTAGTCTATGGGATAATTGACACTTGTAGGCTTGCTGTTATGCTAATACCTACTACTGTATAGTGTAACTGATACCGTCTGTTAAAAGATAACTTCAATGTGGTGAGAATTTTGCTAAAGTGCCGTGATTCTCGTGCGGGGGGGCAGGGGGGTGCCGCGAGAGAGGGGTCATGGGTGTGAGAGAGCTAGGGGGTGCAGGGAGAGCGGTGAGAGAGCCAGGGGGGAAGGGGGTGCTGGGAGAGGGGTGAGATAGCCAGGGGGGAAGGAGGAGCAGGGAGCGGGTGAGAGAGCCAGGGGGGAAGGGGGTGCAGGGAGCGGGTGAGAGAGCCAGAGGGGAAGGGGGAGCAGGAAGAGGTGTGAGAGAGCCAGGGGAAAAGGGGTTGCAGGGAGAGGGGTGAGAAAGCCAGGGGGGAAGGGGGTGTTGGGAGAGGGGTGAGAGCCAGGGGAGAAAGTGGTGCAGGGGGTTAAGTGAGAGGGACAAAGGAGAAGATGGTGCAGGGGCATAGGTAAAGGAAAGTGAAAAGGGAAAGACATCATAAAACATAAGTAGTAATGAAGAATGGGAATGCACAGAGGGGACAAGTGTTAAAAAAATACAAAATCAAGCCTTCATACTCCATTCATTTATATTTTCCAAACCCCCACTTCTAAATTTCTACTTCGACCACTGCCCTCTGTTCCTACTCCCGACTGCCTGTGTGAGCTGACAGCTGCAGATCCCTCATCGCTCAGTGCGCCCAGTAGGAGAACAGAACACAGAATGCCATAATCGGGTAAGTTCATATATTTTCTCGTCTGCAATGTGTTTTTAACCATCCTTTCTTGAACTGGGGGCACTACTGTGTATCCAATGACGTTTAAAACACTATGTATTGCTCATCTGTACACCGATTTTTAATTAAAAAACACTGCTTGTCATAAATTTTATCTGTGATTGTGTCAATATATCTATTTTTGTTTGCATTGTAAATGATGTATTAAGCTGCTCTTGGGACTCACACTCAGTATCTGATATGCTGTACTAATTTTTATTTGTGAATGAGTTTTTGTCTGGGCTTTACTAATGATTTGGGGGCACTACTATGGCATAATGTTATTTGGGGTCACTATTGTGGCATAATATGATTTGTGGGCACTACTGTATGGTATATGTTTTGGGGGCACTACTATGCCATAATATGATTTGAGGGCACTTCTGCATGACCAAATATGAATTGAGGGTAATACTATGTGGCATAATATGACCTTGGGGCACTACGATGTGGCATAATATGAACTGGGCACACTACGGTGTGGCATCATATGAACTTCTGCCAAAGGCAAGTCTTTCATTGTTGAATATGATGGGAGCCCAAAGAAGTTGCTGTATCTGGGCCCAAAATTCCTCTTGTCAGCCCTGCCTGTGAGTCAAGGGGGTAGACGTCTCCAGGTAAATAATCTAAATGTTTCCTATCTAATCAAACTGATGGATCACATCCAATTATTTCTCACCCACCTCCTCTATCCCCCTTAATTTATATACTGTGTTATTTAAAATGAATAGAAAAGACGCATATCCAATTACTGTAGTAAAACAAAAATATTTTTCTCTGACATTTTGCTGTAGATGGAAATACTTTTAATACGGCCGTGTGGGTTCAACTGATCATTCAATAGTATGTTTTATTTTTTAGATATATGTTAGTTTTATTTCATGTGGAATGATTCATGAAAATTCTGCCGTTAATTTAATTGAGGGAAAAGGGTACCTGTTACCTATATGTGTGTGTAAGTATTCTGTTCGTTGTTGCTATTTTGTGGGAGATTTGAAACAAGCAAAACATTGTTTCCTACAGTGGCGTCTGTATAATTGGTGGTATTGCTGTAGTATGGGGTGGTGTGCTGGTGGCAGTGTTGTAGTGTGTTTGGGGCTTAGTATTGCTAATAAATATGATAGGGTATTGCTGTAATGTGGGGGGTGATGCCGGTTGCTGTAATGTGGGGGTAATGCTGGACGCTGTAATGTGGGGGGTGATGCTGGACGCTGTAATGTGGGGGGTGATGTTGGATGCTGTAATGTGGGAGGTGACGCTGGACGCTGTAATGTGGGGGTGATTGATGTAGTATGAGTGTGTGTGTGGGGGGTTATTTATTGCTGTAATTTGGGTACTAATAATGTATTGTCATGGTATTTATTGATGTAATTGGGGTGCTAACAATGTAATGTTGAGGGTCATTAGGAGAAATAAATACCCCCCACACACACACACACACTCATACTACATCATGTTGTACTGCGCCAGCATCAGTGTGCAACAATATAGTGCATGGGGCCCACAACACGTGGGCCTGTGTGCTTTAAATGCCAGGGCTGATTTTTAGTCCCAGTCCGGCCCTGCCCCCATTACATTTAATAACACACCACAAACAGAGCAACAAGAACCAATACAACACAGTGTGTTCCACAGACAAGGCACACAAATCTCAAACTCTTCTGTATGTAGTAATATCAGCAACATATTGTACTTACACAGATCTGTACAGAAATGTTTACTCATACACACATAGTCTCACAGCTGGAATAGAACAAAGCTTTCACCAGCTTGTAACAAAGTATCCGCAAACAATCTCTGTATACAACATAAAGAAGCACACTTACTGCCTTCTATGTAATTGTAAGGCACCAGCAACAAGAAATTGATCTCCTCACATCTTATGTATAAATACAGGTATTTGTTGTTAACTTATTAATATAATGATACAATGTATCTATGTAGAGAATAATATAAATGTATGATTTGCAATAACTTTTGTCATTTACAATTATAGCCTCAGTTTTATTAACCTCTTAATTTACCCTGTTATTTATCCTTTTAAATTACTGTTATCTGTATGGGCTAGCTGTACTTTTTTTGTTTATCCTGCACCTTCAAGGGTTAATAAAGGGTGGGGGCTTCCTGCTCTGAGCTTCCTCACAAGAAACAGTCAGAACATAAAACCTCTTTTACTTTCACATCATAGTTTTTTGAGTTTTTCCGTTTGAAACAATACAACAATATCAGCATTTTCTCTTTCGTTTTGCCAGTTGCAGCTGATGACATTTCTCAATTTTTTTCAATCAACAATTTACTTAGTTTTGGATCCACAAAGCCTGATATAGGGATGTACAGCCTCCTCCTTCTAATCATCTTCATCTAAGACTCTATTTAGGACCATAGTCTGTGCTGCCTTAGACGGTGGATATACAGAATGGGGATCATGGTTTCTTTACTTAAAAACGTTCCTTATTTTGTTTATAATATCTATCAAATGTACCTATGAGGGGAAAAGTTAGTGTTTTCTTATTCCATCATTCCAAGATACATCACAGCCATCAGACGTGTTTGTAATACATAACCCCTGCCGGGCAATTCCAGTAAGGACTGACTCCCATGTTTCCTCACAATAACAATATATTATATATACAGTATCCGGCTTATCGCAGGGAACAGGGGTCTCTTACTGTAGTCTCAGAGTAAAAGGTCCTTATTGCTCATTATTTTGTCTTAGTGTCTTAGTCATGAGCAAGACATTATGGGGCGGATTGAACTCAGCGCGAGGTGCCACTGAACATTGTCTCCATATTCCGCAATGTGCATATTGCTGCATTTTTCTGCGCACCTCTTTGGCACGTGGGGGGGAAAACAGTGGGGATTGCAGTCAGAATATGGAGGCGATTTGTCTCCGCGGACTGTCCCGGAGAACCATTGCGGCACCTCGCGCCAAATTGAATCTTCCTCTGTGTGTTTTATAAGGCGCAAAAAGAAAAACACTGTTGTACCAGTTTAGTTTACTAAGATTTTATTGTATATCTGCCTCTATGTCGACCATTCAAAATAAAGAATTAAAGTAGAACAGTTTTTATGGCCACATAGTTGCTGAGCCGGTGCTTCCAAGCATCTCTCCTGGCTCTGTCTCTGTGGATATTAGACCACTAGATCCCACCTGTTTCCTGGATTAAATTATAACTTATACTGTTTTGCATTTTAAATATTCATCTTCAATAAATATCAACTTATAAAGGGCAGAAAATAGGAGAAGATGTAAGAATTGAACCCAAGAGACAGAGAAATAAAAATCTGATTGTTCAGTCATTCTCGGAAAAAGAGGGATATTTCAAGGGACAATTTTCCATGGAGCAATCCCTAAAACCTGGGATAGTCCCTGGGGATAAAAGACAGTTAGGAGTTCTACAAGGCATAAGGTGTATAACTGTGTATGGGGCCCCAGCAGCAAGGGGCGCCCTGTCCCAGAAGATAAAATGTGACTTAATGTAGAGACGTAAAATGACTTCATAATGAATTTATCTCTGCAATTATATAATTGGAAAATAATGAGGACAATATGACTATATATATAATTCAGACTAATGTTCCAGATTGGTAATAATACAATTACTTCTAACCCCTATTGGACACTGGCTGGGGATGGAAGACGTTGTGGTGGGGGTGACTTTACGATGGTGAGTAGAGGGGCCCACGACAGTTTTGCTATGGGGAACAGATATTTCTAGTTACACCCCTCTATGGTACAGATGGTCTGGTCACTTCTCTGCCTCTATCAACAAGGCCCTGCATATGTCAGCATGTGATTGGCCCCTCTCAGCAGAAGGTGGTCATGTGACCATGACGGAGAAAGTCCATTGGGCGAGGATGGAAGGATCAGGTAGGAGAAGATGAGCCCACATTGAGTAGGGAAGAGGGTAAG
Source organism: Mixophyes fleayi (assembly GCF_038048845.1). Lineage (NCBI taxonomy): Eukaryota > Metazoa > Chordata > Amphibia > Anura > Limnodynastidae > Mixophyes > Mixophyes fleayi. The sequence goes on from NC_134403.1 coordinate 373,683,755, forward strand.
AGGGGGACGTTGGAGACATCAGGTTTATTTGTGATTGGGGAGGTGATAGAGAAGAAATAAGAGTTAATCTTGAGGTAGTTGAGGACAGATTTCTTACACTGTGAGTTGGATGAGAACAGATACAAAACTACAGGATTATTCCACAGCATTGTAGGGCTGAGAGAGGAGGACTTGCCTTGCTTCATGTAATAGTTCAATCTCTGACTGATAATCACCTCGTTCTCGTCCCTCAACAAGAGCGCTTCCTTCCATCGGGAATCAATCCTTACAGCCTTTTTTTAAGATTTAATAAACTCTCCTTTTCCTTCTGAGGACCAGACACACTGGGCAGTCGGAATGGATCCTTCTTCCGCTCCGGGGTATTGAACGGACAAACCTTCAGGTGCTCAGACATGGAAGAGATGTCATCAAACTTCCACCGGTGGACAGGAGAGAAGAGGCTGCTGAAGTTCCAGACCTGAAACAGGAGAAGAGAACAAAGGATCATGGAGTCTTGTAGGCATCCACTCCAGTCATGTTCATGAGATATGTTCTGTATGTTCCAGCACAATGTTCAGTAGATCACTGGGTCTCAAATGTGTCCTCAGGGAGCACTAAGGCTGCATGTTCTCCACATGGAGAACTGGTGTAGGAATTAGTGACTAATTATGTCTATAAGAAACACGGGTGCTATGTACTGTTCCACCTCTGATTCTCTGGGAGATCTGAAAAACATGCACTGCCACTGGTCCCTGAGGACTGAGACCTATCTCACAGAGACATAACATCTAGTTGTTACAGTGTTACAATGTTTACTGGTCAAATGGACCCCGGGGTAGTGCCCCAAACTCTCCTAATATAATCCCTGATAATGTAATCCTCTGCCCAGTACAGATGCCAGGATGCTGGGTACAGACTAGTAGTCTATAGTGCAGGTGGGGGATGGAGTGAAGCGTTTACCTGAAAGTAGAGAAGTACTTTCGCTTTCCTCATAATACACATACTGGTTAGTATTTTATATACATGGCTCAATGAGGACATTCAATTACTGTTACATCACCATAAACCGACAGGACCCAAAAAGTCCCCACTCTGAATGCAATGGCTAATTGAGGTGTATATACCAAACTTTAGATATTTCTAAGTCCCTGTCATGGAAATATGATAAAGAGGACTTTATTTACCCATAATTCAACAAATAAAGGAGAGAAAAGTTTCACTGTGATATTACCCGGATTTTACACATTTTCTAACGCATTTTAGTGGGTCCATTTCCCTAATTTTACACAACTTTTTCCCAAATGTTAAACCACATTATACTCCTCAATTCAGTATTTTGTATTAGTACAGTGCTGTAGGATGTTATTCGTGTTGTGTATCACTGTTGCATTCAGGGCACTAATTCATGTCAGATTAGAATTTTTCTCACGTTAACATTTTATTTCACTGCACAGATGTGTTTTTATGGCCAGTCCGACATACGCAGACATCTTCCATGCTGTAACAGTCTGTTTAACACAACTCCTGCGGTGAATTTCAAACTGCCTTATATGCTAGATCCTCACATTTTGGATGCTTTTCCATTATTTTACACTTATTTTTCCTTGTCCCATGAAAAATGTAAATAACAGCTGAACTGTAGTAAGTTCCATCAGTATAGATGATAGTACATTGCAGTGTTTTGGAGCAGGAAGCTGTAGGTCTATACAGTGCTCAATCAACACTGGATCTATGGACTTGGAAGTATAAGTACAAATAAAGGACTATTTTGGGAGGAGGGCGACATAAGCGGATAAGATGAAGTAGAACTTGAATTCAGTTGAACCACATTTGTCCTTGGTACATAGAACACAATATAGTGGAATTGGTGAAAAAATCCATCTGATTTTTACCTGTTGTCAAAAATCCCTTTATTACAATAGATACCTGTAGTCAGGAAGGGAAAAGGTACAGAAAAAGAACATTTTGCTTATTTTTACACAATAACAAAAACAAAACATTTGAATATTTGTATCCCTCTCATGTAATTTAATCTCTGCTTCCATAATAGAATTCACAGTCTCTGTGATCAGACACTTACCTTCCTTCGACATCTCCATGAAGTTCCACCATGTGAGTAGGTCTTCTTCTCCCAGTACAGATGAACCATCCCCCTCTCCTGTAACAACATGGAACAGACGTCTCTCATGAGAGATGATACCTGGGAGAGCTGACACAGGCTGAAACTATCCAGGAACCCAGCAATATGTTGAAGGATCTCTAACGGGAGACCGGTCAGGGAATCTTTGCTCTTTCCTCGATGGCTTCTTGAAAGGTTGGGTTTTATTCCCTCATACAAAGTGCAATCAACTTGTGGCTTTAGTGCAAATGTCTTCAGCTGCTTGCTATAGATAACTTGTGACCTTTGGCCTTCAGGCCGAAACCTGTTTTGTAAGAAGGTGCAACCCAGGTAAGAGAGTGGGCAACGTTGCTGGAACCAACTGCCGAGGGAGGACTGTATGTCTGAGTGGACATTCTTAAAGTGTGAGGAAAACTCATCTCTGCGGAAGAAAAGGTTACATGAGAATGAGAAAGAGGAATTACTCTTGTTGTGCCTACTGTTTACAGAATCACTCTCCATGTCCAAGTACAGGCCTACATTTCTCATGTTCTTTTCAGCTAGAAGGTCTAATAAAACTGTCTTCTTAGTGAAGGGATCCAAGCCAAAATTATAAGTCTGTGTTCCAAAGTCAATAAGCAAGCCATCTATGGCCTTCATCTCTGATATGGCATGACCCTTCAGCTCCCTGTCAAGGGCACACAGCAAGGTGGTGTTAACAATGTTTAACAGTGGCAAGTCTTCTGCTGGGATTCCAAGGTCGGAGGTGTCCACCAGTTTCTGTGCTTTCTCGACCTTGGGGCGATCGTCCCCAAGTTTGGCTCTTCTGCCACAGTAGCTTGTTGGCACTTTGAAGGTGCACACAGTCTGCAAGTCCTGGGCTTCCAGATTACCATAAACAAAGTCCTTTTCTTTAGGGGTACACGCAGCCATCTGTCCGAATCGGATGAGCATGCTGCCATGGTGCACTAGGTACATGTTGTAACTTCCGCAATCTACTTCCGTTTTCAGTCTTTCTAGAACGCCCTCCTGCCATGGAGCTAAACCAGTTTTCTCCATCCCCAGCCTCACGGTCTCCTCAAACTTCTTGACTTCATCTGGTTCTTGCTTTTTCTCTACTTTTATGTTGGGTTTATTGCCAGATGATTTACTAGTGCCACTGGATTGGCTGCTGTTTTGTCCAATACTTGACTCCAGACACTTGGCTGCTAATTTTTCTTTGCTAAAAATTTTATCCCACTGTTTGAACTTTTCTAAATCTATGCCATCCTGCCCCCGAGCCAAAGCCTCTCGTTCATACTGGGTGAGCTCAACCATTTCATCATTGCTCTGGACCAAGTTTTCCCCATTTTCAAGATCACACCCCCCTACAGCACCGGTGTCTCGGTCCATGTTAGGTGTTTCTGCAATTATTATGTTTTTGGGGTGTTCGGAGAGCTCTGGAAAAAGTTCAGCCACTTTAAGGGAGCCAAAGAGAATATTTTGATCCCTCAGAGATAAGGCCACATCCAGGCATTCCTCACGGTCTTCTTCCTTCAGAACATTCTTATAAAGTGTTTGATCCCTGTCGATAATGGGCCAGCGATTCCAGTCCATAGAGCAACAGATCACACTGGCTGGGCAAACTTTCAGATGCTTTGCCTGCTTGCATCGAGACATGGAGAAGGGGCAGCCAAACACAGAGTTGAGGCAGGAAACCCGTTCATGGGGGCATAGCAGGTGGTGTTCCTCTTCTTTGCATAGGTGGAACCTGGCGCCACAGTGCAAGCGGCAGCTGATCATCGCACAGGAGACGCCAGTGTTGATGGGGGCTTGGCAATGCTGACTGAAACATTTCTCGCAGTGTCTATGCTGTCCTGGCGGGGGTCTCTGTGCCCTTCTCTTGATGTAGGAAGAAAAAGTGAAGGTAATATCAATTAACATTATTTTTATATATGCTAAAAACATTTATTTTATGCTGCCAATACCTATTCATTGCTTAATCTGGGCGCTCATGGTTTGATAAGGAATGGCAACATTGTCAACTTGTGATTGAGATCAATCAGATTTTTATCGGGCATCCTAAAAAATCTGATCAGCTGATATGTACCTGGTAATTGATAGTCTGAGTGCAGAAAATTGGACCCTTCTCTAGACTTTATCAAGACTGCAGTGACTAGATTTTTACAATTTTACAAGCCATCGGCTGTATGGTGATCGAAGAGAATGACCCAATCTTCCCATGTGGCCAACAAAAACATAACATGAATCAATAAATAAATAAGAGTATTATTAAAACAGATTGATTTACCTGCAGCTCCAGGCCCCTTTAACAAAGCAGGTCCACCAGGTTTTATGAACAAATGCCAAAAAAACAATAGCACGCCCTTTTCATTGAATGCTTGTGGGAGGTTGGATAACCGTTTCTAAGAGTTATTAATCTATTGATTCTCTATCACTGATACAATTTGGGATCTGGGGACAATTAACAATACGCCGTAAGTAATGGTCCAATAGTCCAGGCTGATTAGCCAAGCAGTGAGAGCACGACAGCGTTATGTAATTATAATTAATAGATTATTACAAAGTATGACAACATTATGTTAACATAATTATTGGATTATTACACAGTATGATAATATTATGTATATATGATTAGTAGATCCTTACACGTTATGACAATGTTATACACAATATCTGCTTACCATTGCTTAAGTCAATCTCTGTCTAATGTTGTCTTCTTCTGGTTCAGGGATCAGAAATGATTCCACTGTGATAAGTAATGTTATAACAGAAAAATATTTTAATGAAGTTTAAAAATGACTCAAGAGCCTAAATCCACCTAAAATCCACATACACAGTTCCATGCTACAGTTGCTGAATTCCTGAGAAAAAAACGTAAAGTTCAATCTCATAACTGAGGAACAAAATTCTCTGAAAGAACTGATACTAACAAAGCTGCGTAACTGTATAGATTTTCATAGGATGTCACCAATCAATCCCTGAACTCAGATCCCACAAAAACATAACCAATATATGAATAAAAGGCGTAAATTAGGAATCCCTAACTAAAATGAGTTTGATTATCTAAAAAAAAAACCCAGTCCAAAATTCCTGAATTTTATCTATAGGATACTACACAAATATTGATAATTTTGTCTGCTATAGAATAGAAGGAGGAATATACTGTGGCCACATCTGACGTGAGATCCATGTACACTTGTATACCTATTATAGTAAAGTGCAATCATGTAAAGGATATGCTGATTAGATATATACAATTTATCATAGATATTATACATATTCTGCTAAGCTATAATTACCTCTGGATTGACAGGTATATATTATAACCAGGCACAAGGAACAGCTATGGGTTCTAGGTTTGCACCTACTTATGCAAATTATTTGTAGCAATGATGAGGAAATGATCAATTGGAACAATAATTCTTTTGAAAATTACCTTATTTTGTTGCAAAGGTATATTAATGATATTTCCATTAATGGGGAGGGCACACCTACTGAACTTCAACCTGTTTTCATGTATATCAATTCAAACTATTATAAGTATAAACACTTGTTACTGCTGACGAATACTTGGTTCATATGCTAGTGATGTACAATTTTGTGCATCTTGAGAAACGAAATGCCTAACTGAACATTTGACTGTAAATGCAATTTTTCATGCACACAACCTGTCCTACTTTCATTTCTAAATCAGCCCATTTATACAACAACATTTTATGTCATTAAGTTTAATGTACTAAAGGAACTTATTTCTTTTTTGAAAATGTTTTTATTAGCTTTTATATTTGATTAATTGGATTAATTTTATTGGTTTCTGAATTCATATGCATTCATTCTGATGATTCTAAGCGTATACAAACTTTCTAAGAGGACGAACTGCGTTGGTCACAAGTTATCCAATAGTTTAGTATATAGTGGATAACACGTCAACCAAGAATAAGTCCAGAGTAAGGATGAAAAGCGTTGGTTGTAAGCCACACACAAGCTCCTATAAACTACGGCATTTAAAAGTTAACTTTCTGGTATTGAAAAATGAAAGTACTCAAACGTTACCAAAGTTTCACATCTATCTTACAATACCATAGATAAGAAGTACTCACTGATGCTTTGAATAGACTGTTTTACTGATATCATTCCTATATGTTCTATTGCATATGGAGACCTAATTCTATCCTGGCTCATTTGAAGATTGCCCTTAAAACAAGAGCACGTGATTCATGTTTTTAATCAAGGATTGGTGGAATTTATCATGGATGGATTTTTCTGAGACTGACTTCACATATTAAATTTCTATATTCCTAAACCCCAATCGGCAAAGAAAACCCGGCGCTGATTTCGCAGTCTATGTTATATGTAAATAATAAACCAATAAAATACCAATTTAAATAGGCAATAAGTATACTTAGAAAAGGATCAGGGTTGCTGCTTAATTTGGGAAGTATTTGTGTGTTAACTTCAAAAGAGAGAGAAATTACAATCGAAACCAACAAAAAAAGCGCAAGAAAGACAATTTCTAAGCTAAAATATCACTGAAGAATAAATACTTATTAAAATGTATTCAAATCACAACAAATGACATGTATACACAACAAACAACATGTATAAATAGGTTAAAAGTAAATGGACTCCATATGACCCTTGATTTGGATCAATAATAATCACAAATTTTATAAAAAAATCACCTATAATGCACTTATAGGAAAAGTTATTTGATGTTATATAGCGTGATCAAGAGTTCGTTTCACATGAGATCACAGACTAAATCCACAAACCAAGACACAATTGTGTCTATTGCAATCTATAAAGCTATTATGACTTATAAACCTTTATAAGATTCATAGACCCTTATTAGCCACGATTATTCAAATATTTTAGCCATCTTGAAGACAATAGAGCGATATAGATCATCAATATTGCATCCGACTCATATAGTCCTATAGACGGTTTGGGCTCCACCTCCTAGAGCTACATTCAGGAGACAGACTCGGTATGCAGCTCTAGGAGGCTCCGCCTCCTTCTCTGAGGAAACTACACATTAACAGTGGAGAAACGCGTTAGTTAGAACTCCATTCTACTGTTTTCACAGAATTTGATGCCAACTTGCTGTTTGGATGAATTAATTTACAAGAGATTTCAAGGTCTGTTTAGATCCCACCATTTCCTTTGCACAAATACTTTGATACAAGCCCAGAGTGGGGTAAGACTTTTACAACAGAGAGAGAATGATTTCTATTTCAGAAGACAGACCCGGTATGTAGCTTTAGGAGGTGGAGTCCAAAGAGTCTACAGTCATGGCCTGAGAATGACACAAGTATTGGTTCTCACAATGTTTGCTGCGTCTGTGTTTTTAGCCCTTTTTGTCAGATGTTGCTATGGTATAATGGAGTAAAATTACAAACATTTCACAAGTCTCAAAGGCTTTTATTGACATTTACAATAAAAGCCCAGCCCAGCCTCGGTGCTATAAGCCCAGTCTCGGTGCTGTAAGCCCAGTGTCAGTGCTGTAAGCCCAGTGTCAGTGTTATAAGCCCAGCCTCGGTGCTATAAGACCAGTCTCGGTGCTATAAGCCCAGCCTCGGTGCTATAAGCCCAGTCTCGGTGCTGTAAGCCCAGTGTCAGTGCTGTAAGCCCAGTGTCAGTGTTATAAGCCCAGCCTCGGTGCTATAAGACCAGTCTCGGTGCTATAAGCCCAGCCTCGGTGCTATAAGCCCAGTCTCGGTGCTGTAAGCCCAGTGTCAGTGCTGTAAGCCCAGTGTCAGTGTTATAAGCCCAGCCTCGGTGCTATAAGACCAGTCTCGGTGCTATAAGCCCAGCCTTGGTGCTATAAGCCCAGCCTCGGTGCTATAAGCCCAGCCTCGGTGCTATAAGTCCAGCCTCGGTGCTATAAGTCCAGCCTCGGTGCTATAAGCCCAGTCTCGGTGCTATAAGCCCAGCCTCAGTGCTATAAGATCAGTCTCGGTGCTATAAGCCCAGTCTCGGTGCTATAAGCCCAGTCTCGGTGCTATAAGCCCAGCCTCGGTGCTATAAGACCAGTCTCAGTGCTATAAGCCCAGCCTCGGTGCTATAAGCCCAGCCTCGGTGCTATAAATCCAGTCTTGGTGCTATAAGTCCAGTCTCTGTGCTTTAAGCCCACTCTCTGTGCTATAGGCCTAGCCTTGGTGCTATAAGTCCAGTCTCGGTGCTATAGGCCCAGTTTCGGTGCTATAAGCCCAGTCTCGGTGCTATAAGCCCAGTCTTGGTGCTATAAGCCCAGTCTTGGTGCTATAAGTCCAGTCTCGGTGCTATAAGCCCAGTCTTGGTGCTATAAGTCCAGTCTCTGTGCTTTAAGCCCACTCTCTGTGCTATAGGCCTAGCCTTGGTGCTATAAGCCCAGTCTCGGTGCTATAGGCCCAGTTTCGGTGCTGCAAGCCCAGTCTCGGTGCTATAGGCCCAGCCTTGGTGCTATAAGCCCAACCTCAGTGCTATAAGCTCAGTCTCGGTGCTATAAGCCCAGTCTCAGTGCTATAAGCCCAGCCTCGGTGCTATAAACCCAGTCTCGGTGCTAAAAGCCCAGTCTCGGTGCTATAAACCCAGTCTCGGTGCTATAAGCTCAGTCTCCGTGCTATAAACCCAGTCTCGGTGCTATAAGCCCAGTCTCGGTGCTATAAGCCCAGTCTCGGTGCTATAAGCCCAGCCTCGGTGCTATAAGCTCAGTCTCGGTGCTATAAACCCAGGCTCGGTGCTATAAACCCAGTCTCGGTGCTATAAGCTCAGTCTCGGTGCTATAAACCCAGGCTCGGTGCTATAAGTCCAGTCTCGGTGCTATAAACCCAGTCTCGGTGCTATAAGCCCAGTCTCGGTGCTATAAACCCAGTCTCGGTGCTATAAGCTCAGTCTCCGTGCTATAAACCTAGTCTCGGTGCTATAAGCCCAGTCTCGGTGCTATAAGCCCAGTCTCGGTGCTATAAGCCCAGCCTCGGTGCTATAAGCTCAGTCTCGGTGCTATAAACCCAGGCTCGGTGCTATAAACCCAGTCTCGGTGCTATAAGCTCAGTCTCGGTGCTATAAACCCAGGCTCGGTGCTATAAGTCCAGTCTCGGTGCTATAAACCCAGTCTCGGTGCTATAAGCCCAGTCTCGGTGCTATAAGCCCAGTCTCGCTGCTATAAACCCAGTCTCGATGCTATAAGCCCAGTCTCAGTGCTATAAGCCCAGCCTCAGTGCTATAAGCTCAGTCTCGGTGCTATAAACCCAGTCTCAGTGCTATAAGCTCAGTCTCAGTGCTATAAGCCCAGTCTTCTTACCTGCAGTCTAGTAAATATACTGGAATAAGCTCATTTATCAGCCCCGTTCCTCAGACTCATTGTGTTTGGCTCAGCAGCCACTTGATGTGTGTCGGAGTCATGTGGAGAGTTATAAATAGCGGTCTATGGGCAGCTCGTCCCCATACAGATCCTCTTACACCTCTGCTGCTCTCATTAACCCTCTCCCTAAAAACTTACCCCAAGTAACCCCCCTACAACTGCAAAGTACCAATCCCAGCAAGATTACAGGCAGAATAACTTTTTTATTGCAGTTTCCACCTTGGCATACAAGTATCACCTGTAAACATTGTGAACAAATTGTAACACATACAATATACATATAACCTGTTTCTAACAATAAAACAGCATCAGACTCCTGATTAGCCAGTTCAGAATCAATAAACAAATCTGTCTAAATTGTAAATAATCATTGAATTTGTTTTAAAACTATGAACATTGTCACTTATCAAACAATGACGATATACCTCATACCAGCCAATATTTCTACGTTATACCAACATATAAGTAGTAGGAAAGGAAGATCCTTTGTGTGTGCAGGCACCGTATGGCCATATATTGTGACCAGGTGTTATAGTACACTCCTGGCTGGTTCTCCTATTTATATCTTGTTTTTATCCAATCCATGTGAAATAAGTATGATCATCATCCTCTGAGATATATTTGTTTTTCTTAATGCGAGATCTATCATCAATAGCAACATTTTATTTTCTATAGTCAATTTTTTAATCATTTCTCTGTGGATACCGCACATTGCCCAGTCACTTGTTATAGTAAATTTAGTTTCAAGTGAGGACATTATACAATCTTGTACCTGTTCCCAAAATTCTTGTATTTTTGGATAAATCCATAAGCATTGCAGACTTTCTGCTCCAGGGTTTGGTATATGTAACAATTAGGGCTCGCTTCATTAACAAACGTAAAATGAACGTGATGTACATATGTTGGGTACGCGCATATCCGTATTTAACAAGGAACGGATCTGAAGTCTAGGAAACGTCTGCTGTCTAGGTCTGCTCTGCTCTAACAGACAACAAGCTGCAGGACAGGGTCGTCTTTTTGACTGGGCACGATGGGCAGGTGCCCGGGGGCCCAGGGGGACTCAATATAAATAAAAAAATCCTGCAAAAAACAAAACAAAACAAAAAATCCTTACCTTTTGTGGCCACCTGATCCGGCCCCCTCCCTGCTCCCTCTTCTGTGCTGTGCTTGCAGTGAATGACGGGCATGATGACGTCACGCCCGACTTTCACTACGAGCACAGCATGGAGGAGTGCAGCACGGAGACTCAGCGAGGAAAAAAGAAGAGAAGGGGATCGGAGGCGATTGAAAGGTAAGTTAAGGGGGCCCATATATATATATATATATATATATATATATATATATATAGAGAGAGAGAGAGAGAGAGAGAGAGAGAGAGAGAGAGTTAGAGAAAGAGAGAGAGAGAGATTGCGGCCCGGTGCACTGCTTTGCCCAGGGGCCCATAATGTCGTTAAGATGGCCCTGCTGCAGGATACGATACAATACCTATGTGGAATATAAACTCACATAAAAGGGCACAGAAAAAAAAGTTAAATGTATGTCATCTGTTAACAATATAGTCATTAATGACAAAACATTCAGAAACAAAAAAAGTGTTATTTTTTTTTCAGAGAATACACTTATTAGGATGTAATTAATGTCTACTGTGCATTAAAAACATTGTTACAGTTGCTCCTGATTGTAAACACATGTAGACTAGACCTGTAGCTGGTGCAAGAGACACGGCTGAAAAAACACGTACCCGAGAGATGTCCAGGGCTTGAATCGGACGCTGCTGTGTGCACTCGAGCTTGGCACGTCCTTACTGTACACTGACTACGGGCGTACGCCCCTTCCCCTCCCTGATCCCTCCCCGATATAGTAGGCTGTAGTAATTGTCCTTTGCGTTTGAATATGTCTCGAACGTGGCTGCGTTCTGTGGCGCACGGCCCGGTTCTGCTCATATGCAGTTAATTTTGCCGATTGTACGCACACAATCGCTGTTTACGTCCCTTAATGAATCAGGTCCAAAAAGTCTTCAGGGCAGGACAGCAGATATATATATATAAACCCAAAAGACGGGACAGCCAATGCTCATTAAATGCAAAAAAAATTAAATACTTTAATTTAGCCCATAGTCAGTGAAATGTTCACATAGAAAACGTGTAGAAAGTTACAATCAATGCAATTATACAGCAGCTGAGGCATTCAGACATATAAACATTGTGACTAACAATATAAAATAGATCAGAAAAAACATAAAGAATACTTTAGATACAAATCAGTGTAGAAAAAATAATAACAAAGGCAGCATTAATGAATAACATATAAATGAAGAAATCGTTACAATAAACCGATACAGTGAAATCATCGCACACATAATAATAAAATGAAGAGAATAGGGTAAAGGTGAACAATGGGGGGAATAGGACGGGTCAGGGAGAGAAGTGCTTCCAGCTTCACATCTAGGAACTCATCCTGATACCTATAGATTGTGCTTGTATTTTGTACATGTCAGTAATATGGACATATTTGCTAAAACCACTTCTCTCCCCGTCCTATTCCCGCCCATTCTGCGCCTTAACCCTATTCTCTAACTTTCAGCAACTACAATAGAAGGACGCAGACCACCTTCCACAGGGTAACAGGACTGCGTTCCCATCCCAGATTATACCCAAGGAGCGCTTCTCCCCTAAATACCTCAACAAATCCCTAAAACCTAGTCTGTACTGGGACGCAGCAGCACCTGTATCCCCCACCTACCATATCCTACCCTCACCAGCAGGGCTGCCATCAGAAACTCGGGCCCAGTACTGATTAATCTGGCAGCCCCCCCCCCCTGCCTCCCTCTTTGCGGTACATGCCCCCTCCCTCTTCGTGATACATGTCACCCTCCCTCTTTGCGGTACATGGCCCCCTCCCTCTTTGTGATACATGTCACCCTCCCTCTTTGCGATACATGCCCCCCTCACTCTTCGCAGTACATGCCCCCCTCGATTTCACGGTACATGCCTCCCTCCCTCTTCGCGGTACATGCCTCCCTCCCTCTTCGCGGTACATGCCCTCCCTCCCTCTTTGCGGTACATATCCCCCTCCCTCTTCACAGTACATGCGCCCTTCCTCTTCACGGTACATGCCCCCCTCCCTCTTTGCGGTACATGTCCCCCTCCCTCTTCGCGGTACATGCCTCCCTCCCTCTTTGCGGTACATGCCCTCCCTCCCTCTTTGCGGTACATGCCCCCTCCCTCTTCGCGGTACATGCCCCCTCCCTCTTTGCGGTACATGTCTCCCTCCCTCTTCACAGTACATGCCCCCCTCCCTCTTCGCGGTACATGCCCCCCTCCCTCTTCGTGGTACATGTCCCCTCCCTCTTTGCGGTACATGTCCTCCTCCCTCTTCACGGTACATGCCCCCTTCCTCTTCGCGGTACATGCCCCCTCCCTCTTTGCGGTACATGTCTCCCTCCCTCTTCACGGTACATGCCCCCTTCCTCTTCGTGGTACATGCCCCCCTCCCTCTTCACGGTACATGCCCCCCTCCCTCTTCGCGGTACATGCCCCCCTCCCTCTTCACGGTACATGTCCCCCTCCCTCTTTGCGGTACCTGTCCCCCTCCCTCTTTGCGGTACCTGTCCCCCTCCCTCTTCGCGGTACATGTCCCCCTTCCTCTTCGCCGTACATGGCACCCCTCATCACAGGACTTGCCTCTCTCTCCATCCCTCATCCAAGCACATGTCACCCTCCGCTATCCTAGTAAAAATCTTTAGAGGAAATATAAATATGTGTAATAATAAAAACTATAAAAATAAATATAGAATAGGAATGCGTTTCAGTTATGATGAGAATTATAATAAAAATAAAGGTAGAGAATCTGATTACATATGGTGATGAATTAGGCTAGAAAAAATGTGGAAAAAAAGAAAAAGGAGAGAGGAAAAAGTTTACAAGTTGGTAAGAGACTGAGTCCTACAGTTAGTAAGGAAGGAGAAGTGGTATTTTGCAGATGAATATAATAGTGTAATAGAGTAAGTGCCTACAGTGTGGATGATATTGGGAGGCTAATGCTGGATGTGTGTAGTATGGTACTGGGAGGTACGCAGAATACAAGTGCTGGTGTCTGTGAGAAGTGTGTGAGATGTAAGTAAAGTAAGTGTAATATGTAAATACCTTTAATGCTCTTTGAAGAGCAGTTCTTTACTTTTGATGGTAGCTATCAGTGGTGGTCAGCGGTCTTTCTGTATGTAGCGGTGGGCGAGCGTCTTCGGTTCTGGTGCTTGGAGCGCAAATGCGTTCCAAAACCCAAACTTCCTGTCTTATGTGGAACGCACAGGCCGGTGCATTCCACTGTCTCAATAGTCGGCTGAATTGTTTGTTTGTTTTCTGGGGGGGCCCGTGCAATGAGGACTTCATCAGGGAGGACAGAGAGTCGGCCCGGACAGTCCATCTGTCCGGGCCCCCTTGTCTGTCCGGGCAGCAGTACCGGCCTTACCCCCCTGATGGCGGCCCTGCTCACCAGCTTAACCAACATGGCAGACACCCTTATATCAGGAAGAAACAATCAAATGAACATAATTCCTCTAATTTATTCAGAGACCGATAACCACCTCCGCATTGAACACAACTTCTGTGACACATTTCTCAAACTAGAGAAAGCACTCACTACTGAAAGTAAATATTGCTGAGACGCCATTACATTAGAACACTATCTGCAAAACACAATAATACCAAAAGGTATAAACTATCTGCACACAATCCAGACAATACAGAGTTCATGGAAGAATGGAATCAAATACTTGACAAGGGCTGACTTTCACACATTGACACTTAATATTAAACAAAGTAAACTGGAACTAGAAAAACTAGACAACGATATACACAAACTCTACAGTGACCTCCAACTCTTAAAAGAAGATAAAGAGTTGAAGGACTTAGAAATACTAAATAGTAAGAAATTAAAAAGAATTGAGAATAAAATAATTGAAATTAAGAAATGAAAAATGACTTAATCATCTACACCATGAACAAGAAGAGAGGCAAAATAAAAGCATATAAACATCCAAGAAACAAACACCTACACACACCAACCCCCCAGGAAACGTAGGAATATTTAACCTAAGCAATATGAAACTCAAAGACAACAATGTATCTTTCCAAAACAAAGGACTAAAGTTTTCACCGAACAGCCAATTAAATAAATTGCAAACATATATTGACCTTTATAAATTCACCATGAACCTAACACTTAAGAGAGATTTCCTGAAAACTCCTTGGCAAATTACTGAACAAACTAGCCCTCATAATTATATTCACGCAAATCTCAAACCGCCTCTCACTTTTACCCATCCTACGTAAATGGTAATTATATCTCTACTTTCCAAAGATTAGTTGAGGACGACCTACCAAAAATAAAAGCAAATGAAACAAAACTAAAAACAAAACTTAACAAACAAGCAAAGAAATGCCTTTAAGGAATTATCCTCCAACCAAAGTATAGTCATTAAGTCAGCAGACAGAGGAGGCCTGGTCATACTCAATAAAAACTACTACTACCTACAAAATCTAGTACAGGAACAAAAATCTTATCTTAAGGACACCAGATTCTGCCAATACTGGACCAAATTAAATGGCAACACACTACACCACAGGTACAAGCAATGTTAAATCACATACACCGGTAAAAATCACAAGCACGGCACAGAAAGCATTAGATTCTTTATGGAAAAGCTAATAACCTACCACAAGAACAAATCAAATTCATCATAGATAGCATAGAATTCATACTCACACATAACCATTTCTGGATTGAAAACTCCCATTATTTATAGGTACTAGGTACAGCCATGGGAACAAAGTTCACGCCCGGCTACACTAATCCCTTTATGAGCTGGTGGGAAGAACAAAACCATGTGATTCCAACCCAGAGCTGGTCGCGAACTTAGTCCTATGGCGGAGGTACGTAGATGACGTCATTTTCATCTGGTGAGGAAGAATCTCCTTCCATATTAATAGAAAGCCTTAACATGAATGACAGAAACTTGGAGGTTATCTCAGTGACTAGCAAACAGAAGGTTACTCTTTTTGATCTTGAAATCACCATCATTAAAAATAAAATTCTGGCGACTAGCAACCACCACAAAAACTCGCTAAACAATATCCCCCTGGGCCGCACATGCTTTATGAAGGCTCAACATTGTTTTTGTTTTTTCTTCTGTACTGTTATACCCTGTATAGTCTACTGTTTGTACTATGTGCGGCGCTGCGGAAACCTTGTGGCGCCTAACAAATAAATGATAATAATAATAATAATAACATAAATTGTTCACAACTCACCACACTTGAAAAACAAAGCCAGTTTCTTGAGACCCAATTTGAAAACAAAGGATATAACAAAAATATCATAAAAAAGCACCAGAAATAACTACAGCAAAGGATAGGAACTCACTCCTTAGCTATCATAAAGATGCAGGAAAAAAACAAGAAATACAACAAAACATTCACTCCTTTCATAACACAATTCACAAACTTTGCTCACCGCAAAGTGAGCAATACTATCAGTAGACATTGGCACATACTTCTCAAGGGTGACTCTCTGTCCACACTTCAGTCAACCAAAGCAAAAGTCATTTTCAGAACAACACAGAATCTCTAAAGCAAATTGGTGTCAAGCCACCTATCCAAAACCAGCCCCAAGAAAAAGTCTGGCTCTCCACCATCAGCAATAAGAATAAAAAAAGCACCAAATGTTATAGTTGTAAAACCACAAGTAACAGAGACACAAGGCCGACTACTGAATTTGTTTCACACTTAACCAACCAAAGGTTCAACATTCACAACACAATCACATGCTAAACAGAAGGACTTATCTATCTCTTCACCTGTATCTGTGGCCTACAGTAAGTGGGCAGAACCTACAGAAAACTAAAAATCTGGGGGTGTGGCCTGGAAGCGAAGATAGCCGCACATGCTTTGTGAAGGCTCTATATGGCTGGATCTTTTAGCTGTGCACACCTCTTACAGAAGACCACGATACTACATATAATTTGCAGATTCATCTCCAGAAGCAGAGGAGCTTTCACTTAAGAGGACTCTCGACTGCTGAGGAGCCCTCCAACCCAACTATCTGTTGGGCATCTTGCTGGAGCTCGATTTTGGCGTGAACACCATACTGGCGCCATACTTGCAGCTGCTCCACTGAGCCCATTGTGATCCCTCATATTCCACTCCAAGTCTAGAATACATGACTTCACCTGCACCTCTGCCTTCTCAACCCAGTGGATCCCCTAGTTGAGGACTGCGACTTTCAATGACCAGCAGATTATCCCACTTACCTCCCGTTCAACTCTGACAGCTGACACATTTCAGCAGAGGTCTGAGCCAAAAGTGGGCATATGGCACCGCTCACTGGAAAATAGCGAGGCACATTGGGTAAGAAGCTTACATCCTCCACACATGGGTTAGTCTTTCTGTGACAGGATGGACCACCTACGCCACCCTGTCTGTTGTTGCTGGGAACCGGCTGGGCTTACTTCACCACCGTTCCCTTTCGGTATCCCAAATGCGCCCTCCTGCCGCATTAGGAGGGGCTTACAATGCTGCCACCACTGAACTCCTTTATGACGCTCAGAACCATATTCCTTCTGGGTAACTGTCACTGCTACTGTACTCCTGTGCTGGTACACTTGGGCTGGTAACTCCGCACCTCTTACTATGGATCAGGGTTACTGTGGATTCATCTCTTTCAGCTTACTATGTATAGGGACCAATAAACAAGTTATTTTGCCATAGAGTAATGGTTTATAATAGAGGTACCCACACCACATATCCGGTACATCATAAAACATAAAATTATTTTTATTTAAATCATTTAGCCAGTGAGCGCACAGGATAATCTTTGCCTGTTATTGTACTACTAGGGAGGGATCCCTGGTCCTGTTTGCAGCTCCTGCAACCACCAGGAGGTGAGCGCATAATCTCCATCTTTTTTGACTTGACAGACGCCTTTTGTGCCATCCAGGCTTCCTCAATTAGCGTAATGGGCCTGGAAACCCAATATAAAGTGTTGATCAGATGGTAGCGCTGCCCAAATCTTTTGGTGCGAATCTGCCCTGGGGTCGCTAATTCGTGTTGGAGGTGTGGTGAAGCCGTGGGCACATCTATTCACATTTGGTGGGAGTGCCCTTAATTGCGTGACTTCTGGACCGGTGTATTCTCCATTTCAAAAACCAGACTGGGAGGGGAAATTCCGGAGACTCCATTTTTTTGGCTCCTTCATAAGATTGATTTGCCAAAATTCCAATACAAAAAAATCTCTTTTAAATTGACTCAGCTGTGCTTCTAAGGCAGTAATCCCGCTTCATTGGCAGTCCCGCAACCCTCCTACATTTAAAGAATGTGTTGCCAGGTTAGAGTAGTACAGAAGTATGGATGACATTATCCTCTTCTCTGGCGATAAATTTGAAGCATAGTGTGCTACATGGTGCAGTTGGTTAGAATTCACTGATTATGTGAGGTATAAGTCTGTACAATCCACCTCACCCAGAGTTGTTTGATCATGGCATAGATCCATGTTCACCCACACTTGGTGCCTTGGTTGGTCTCAAGAGATCCTGGGTCCTGAGCTCCCACACCTGAACCCCCCCCCCCTCTTCCACCCCCAAAAACCATCCTCCCTCCTCTGTTTCCCTCTCTGTTTGTGATTGTCTTTATGTTTTCAGATGTCGTTGTCAGCCAGAACGTGGACATTACTTTGTGACTTATTTCCTGGATCTACACACCCCTAAACCCTTCACCTGCGCACCGTTACTTTTCTATGTAAGTCTAACTCACAAAAGTGCTTAACTTGTTTAAAGGGTGACCCAGTTCCTTGTGTACAATTTACATATGTAACCACAGCATTTAGAAAATGTATTTCACTTTTATTACGCCGCTACACACACCAGCTTGTAACAGAAGCCGTTACAACAAGTCTGCATTCTTGTTATATACCATGTGCTAAATATGTACTTTATTTTAGCATCTCAGTTTCAGATCATGCACTTTCCAACAATAAGCATGACCCAGTTTTTAATACAACTGCATGCGCATTTCATTTATACGAGGTATGTCTATTAAATGATGAGACTGATTAAATAACTTGCCTTTATTTATTGGTATTACAAATTTACTGTTTGTTCCTTTCAGTATACTCTCCATTTGCACTAATACATCGCTGTAGTATTGTTTTCCACTGGTCGGAGGCATGGAGCAAATCAATTTCTGTCACTTGTTTCAACATATCTGACGTCTTCTTCTTTACAGCATCAACTGACTCAGAATGTGTCCCTTTAAGAACTTATTTAACTCTTGGGTAAAGATAAAAATCACAAGGTGCTAAATCGGGCGAATATGGAGGATGTTCAAGTGTAGTAATGTGTCTGTCAGTCAAAAACTGCTTCACAGAAAGTGCTGTGTGAGCAGCGCATTGTCCTGGTGAAGAAAGAAACCATTTTACACAGTTGCGGCCATTTCTTTCTGACTCTCTCTCAGCTTTTGCAAAACTCCCTTATAATAATGCTGATTAACTGTTGTGCCTCCTGGAACCCATCCTTCCAAAATTACACCCTTGATATTGAAAAAAACAATATGCATTGCTTTGAATTTTGACTTTCATTGACAAGCTTTTTTCATTCTTGGTGATGACGGTGTTTTCCAGTACATTGACTGTCTTTTGGTTTCAGGATCGTACTGGAAGATCCAGGTCTCATGACAAGTGATTACTTTATGAAACAGGTTTGGATCTGTGTCAAGTAGCTACAGAATGTCAACACAACATTCCTTGCGACGTTCTTTTTGCTCTGGTGTGAGAACCCTTGGGACCATCTTTGCACAAACCTTTGTCATGTTAAGATCCTCACGCAAAATTTTCCATACGGTGTCTTTGTCAATGTTCACTGATTCAGCTATCATTCGAACACTGAGTCGGCGGTCTTTTCGAACAATCAGACTGATTTTTTTTTCAGCGGCTTTGTCAAGTAACTCAATATCACAAAGATAAAGCAAAAAAAAAAAGTACATATAAATTAAATTCATAGAAGAAGAATTATTAACCTGACACAAAGGCTTAAATAGCAATATAAACAGATCAATCTGATTGGCGACATGTGCATGCGAAATAGATAATTCGAGTAAATCTATAAAACAAAAATGGACTTGTTCACGAAAGTTTCAACACTAAAAATAAATATAATTAACGAATACACTGACAAATGCTAAATAATCAATATAAAACCTATAAGTTAACATAAAGCAGCACATACAGTATATATCTAAAAGTACAACTGAGAAAAGAACAAGAAGAAACACCAAATAAATGATATGGAAACACATCCATACAGCAAAATACATGAGAAGAACAATAGAAAACAAAATAAACAGAATTAAACACAACACATAACTACATAAGAACCTTAATGTATGTAAATAAAAGATGTAATGCAAAAAACAAGAGCTATGTAATTCCTTGTTAAGTTATTTGATTTATTGTTTAATTGCGATTGTACTTCCTATTTGGCTGTGACTTTCTAGTGATCATACTTGATCTTAGCCACAAGGCTTACATTCCATTACAGTACACATGATGGAGGTGGGAGAATGGAGGGTAGATGGGGGTCGCAGTGAGTTTTACACTAACTTGAGCTCTCCTGTTTTCTTATATGTAATTTCATGTTAAGTCCATTAAAGATTAAAATATTAAACCAATAAATCCATCGGGCTTCACGTTGTGACAATATGTTGCCCGTTCTTAGTGGTGGTATCTGATCAATTGGAGTAAGAGGTAAAGGGGCCTATTTATCAAAGTAATCCCCCCTTGAAAATCCCTGAAAACACTTGTTTTCGGGGATTTACCAGTGAATCAGTAGGCATTATAGTAGCATCATAGCAGATATCTCAGATATCTGCTGCTTTGCATCTATTAGCGTTTTTCTGAGGACTCCCCATAACGCTATGTATGAAAGTGTGGCCGGTGAAATCTTTCTCTTTTTTTACATGTTAATGTACGCCATGTGAAGCTGGCGCCATGTGAAGCTGGCGCCATGTGAAGCTGGCGGCATCTGAAGCTGGTGCCATGTGAAGCTGGCGGCATGTGAAGCTGGCGGCATCTGAAGCTGGTGCCATGTAAAGCTGGCGGCATCTGAAGCTGGCGCCATGTGAAGCTGGCGGCATCTGAAGCTGGCGGCATCTGAAGCTGGCGGCATCTGAAGCTGGCGCCATGTGAAGCTGGCGGCATCTGAAGCTGGCGTACATTAACATAAGTGAAACATTTCACTGAAAAAAGTTCTGTTCCGAAGAGCAGAGCTGCACAGCGCATGTGTGGAGGGATCACATGATCCCTCCCTGCCACATGCCTCAGTTTCCTTAAGTCAGGGATCTCTGTGCGCATGCCCGAGTTTACTGGTTGGCGCATGCGCACAGGGGTTGAAAGGGGGATGATCAGCACCGCAGAGGGAGGAGAAGAGAAGACCCAAGTGAAAGGTAAGTGAAACACTTCACAGGAGCAGCCATTTTTCGGAACAGCCGCTCCTGTGTTGATTTTTAATACATATGAGAAACTTTTCAATCCGCATCTATGCGATGAGGATTGAAAAGTTTCTACGGAAAAAACCGAAGGGTCATAAATAGACCCAAAATTGTGTATCCCACCGGTAAGGCGGAGAAGTCATGTACGTCTGAAGAAAAACGCTTTATACAGCAATTACCTCTCTACACATGTGGGTGGATATCCCAACGTAATGTTTAGGACAAGGACACTGTATGATATACACAACAGATATTAGATATGAGCCCCTCTTAGGGGGCGTAAGCGTTGATCCTGTCTGTATAAACTGACAATTGATGGATCCTGTATATCTGAAGGCACCTGTCTTAGGACCAAGGCAACATCCTCTCTGTCCAGTCACTTGGTCCTTGTGTAAAGCGGGACATAGGAGGAGGTGTCAATTCCTTAGATAAAACGGGATTAGTGGCGACAACTTGGTAATACTTTAAAATTGCTGCCTTAACCCTCACTGGGGAAGTATCAGATGTCGCACTGTTATGTAATCTTTATGACTCATCTGACTTAACAGAAAATATGTTCCTCTGGATGTGAAGTTATTTTGTTTCACTCTCTCATTGGCTTTTTTGGGGCACTGAAGGTGGATGAACTGATATTCAGATCCACAACCAGTCACAAGTGTTTGCAGTGGAGTGATACACAGGAAAGGGGAGAGACATTGCACCTGGTATTAATCTAAATTAGAGTTGTGGATATGTGTGTTTGCAATACTAGAATGCCAGGTGTGCTCATTTGCGGGAGTGTGCACACATGTGAGGGCCACTGCCGCCGGATGAGGACCGAGTTTTCTGCATCGCTTCCAGTTCATATCCATGTTCAGACGTTGTATGACGGGGACAGAATATGGGTCCCATTCAACAAAAGCAGCCAGGTGGGGGTTGAGTGACAAATTGGGGGATGGGAATGCCCTCGCTATGTCAGACCCCAGCTGGTTTTATAAGGATATGATGGAAGACGTGAGGGGGGGTGTAACAGGAGACAAGTCGAGAGTACAGAAAGATTTGGTTGATAAGAATTATTATATATGAAACAAAAAACCGCTGATGCCTGGAATCAATATGCTCTAAGGTACATGGGTGATGCCCTGAAACGACAAAGGAAAATGTCCCCTGAGGGGTTGATATTGAAGGTTCCCTGAGGTCAAAGAGATAACGGTGACCTAATGTGGCTTTGGTTTAGGTGCCATAAGATTGAATATATAAAAAAAGAGTGGAGATCGAAACTGATTCAAGTATGACCCAGAAAAAGGGGTCTGGTGGGGTTGAGTGTGGCATAGATACAACAACGGGGTATGCAGGAGAAGAGTAAAGGAAATGGTGATTCTAAGGGCGTGTGGGGTAACCAGTTATTATATGTCTGTTTATAATATTTCAGATTCGGCTCATTTTCTGGTGTGGATTGTGGGACACTTATGTATTCTGGGCAGCACGTCAGGTGGTGTCAGACCAGATTTGAGGCAGTTGGGGTTCATCAGAGGTGAGGTGGTAATTAGGTGCCTAGGCATACGGGGCATAGAGTGGTACGAGCATGGGCCCAATGTCCTAGTAATTCAGACCAGAGGCTTGGGGGCCCCGGTTCCCTCCTCCCCACCTACCAGCACTGGGGCCCACAGCTCGCTAGTTCTGCCTCTGCACACACGCACACAGAAACAGACACACACACACCAAAGTGTTTTCAAAACTCAGCTCCACCTGGATTTGTACAAGGATCGGGGCAATCTGTGTCACTCAGAACTGTATAGCAGAACATAGACAGGAACGAGCGCTACGGAGGGTGGACGGGGAGGAGGCTGTCTCATTGTCGCCATCCTTGTCTCTCCTACTCGCTTATCCTCAAGCGCCCGCCCATGGATGACTCATCGTCTTCGGCCTTTACCACAGGAATACGTCAAGATTAAAATCTTACTACACTTCATCTATTCTCTTATATTCTAAAATTTATTTCAGTTTATACCTCTCCCTGTCACAATTCTTTACCCCACAAAAATTGTGCCCTCCAAAAAGCCTATTTGATAACCAGGCCCTGGGCTATGGGTGACGTTCCCCAACACCATAGTAATGTGGTTAGAAATAATGGCAAGGAGCTGCTAGAGGCATGCCAAATCTAACAATCAAATTGGAAGGGGGTGATGGATGCCTGTTTAACGCAGATGGGGTGCATTAGACAGATCTGGTTATATATCTGGTGCTCTGGGATCTCAGATGGTGTGGAGAAGACAGAGTGTGGTGGGCTGTACAGATTTAAGGGGGTCAAATCTGCTTGCTGTGTTGGGTCCCGGAATCGTCTTGGTGGTGTGTCACCATTTCTCGGTGAAGCTATGTGGTAAGAATTATAGGCAGGAGCCCAACGGAAGGATGGTTATGGAAAAGCTTCAGCCAAGGACACGGTCGTGAGTGGATGATATGTAATTAGGTAAAGGGACAATCACAAGTGATCAGAAACCACCATTGCTGGTGATCGGAGCAACATTTTGTTATAACTCAGGGCCAGAAGGATCCATTGTCTTGATGTTGTGACTTAATAAAGAATATGTTTTGCTGTTTGTAATATAATTATTTATTTTCTATTCATAATATACATGACTGTTTGTTTTAGGCTATTTGGTATATTTAATTCTGGTTACTGTGGTTTTTATTGTTTGATTATTCTTTTCTCATATATTTTGTTGTTTTGGGTGTTTTTTAACTTGTTTCTCTTTTTCTTCAGTTTCCTTTGTTCTGTTCTTAGTTGTACTGTTATTTATTTTCTGTATCCTATTATGTGCTGCTGTATGTTGGCTTACCTATATTGAAGGGTTACATATTGATTAATTAGCATTCGTAAGTGTAGTCATTGATTTTATTTATTTTCTGTTTAGTGTTAACCCTGCAGGGAATAATTACTGTTTTGTTGTATAGCTTTACCAGGATGATCAATGTATCATGTTTATGTTGCCAGTCAGATTGACCTGTTTATATCTAAGCCTCTGGGTCATATTAATTATTATTTTTATTATTATTATTAACATTTTATGTTATTAATACAAGTGGCTCTGGGACTCAGTGTCTTCCTTTGGTGAACTGGGTTCTATAGACCGCAGTCCGTAAGCGGCTTATGTCTCCGGGGATTGGGGAGTAATAGGTCCTCGGGGGATAGAAAGCTGCCAGCGTACACTGCGACATCCCAACCACACCTGCGGGAGGGTCACTCCTGGTAAGTACTAATCCTTCCCTCTTTTCTTCCATTACTTCTGTGCTACCATTGAGGCCATATACAGTAACTACTGCATGACCTCACTTTAATACTTTGTCTATCATCTTACAGAGGAAGACGTTATGGACTTGAGGAAAGTCACAAGACATTTGGAGAGATCCTTTATAGCACTGGAATGTGACCCTGAGTGTATTCCTGTATTCCTGGTGTCATAAATCTGATCAAAGTCACCCAGCCCGGGGCGGAACCCTGCGCTGGGACCAATAACATCCTCACAATGGATGCACTACTGAACCCAGCAGGTGTCTGTGATATTATCTAAGATAAAAGAAAGACACTTGTATTATAAGTGTAGTTTAGGATCACTCTGTCCCCTGGATAATGACTGAAGTTACATATTCTGCCTGTAATCTTAGTGGGATTGGTACTTTGTAGTTGTAGGGGGGTGACTAGGGGAGGTCCCAAGTTTTTAGGGAGAGGGTTAATGAGAGCAGCAGAGGTGTAAGAGGATCTGTATGGGGACGAGCTGCCCATAGACCGCTATTTATAACTCTCCACATGACTCCGACACAATCAAACGGCTGCTGAGCCAAACACAATGAGTCTGAGGAACGGGGCTGATATATGAGTCTATTCCATTATATTCACTAGACTGCTGGTAAGGAGACTGGGCTTATAGCACTGAGACTGGGACTGGCTGATAGTACTTGTAAACGGGAAAAAAACGAACTCACGTAAATATATGACTTATAATAACATTAATTTTGATGTTTTATTCCTAAATATTGTTGTGGATGTGGAGTTTACTCTGAGTTTCTGTCTCTCAAGGACAAAAAGGTGAAACTATTAAGCATGAGGACAGGTCATACTGGAACTGTCCTTCAGTGTTTTATCAATAGGATTATAGGAATCAACAGACTATTATGAAAACTAACAATAAAGAATAGTTTTGGAAAATCTTATATCCCTACCCTGTGATCAGAGGAGCAATTCGAAAAATGCATAAATATGTTTGAAGGGACGACTATATAATTTTACACCATATAATCTCAAGTGTTTATTGTTGTCCTTTAACCAGTTCTTTCTTTATCCTTTATCCAGTTCTTTCCTAAGACAATCGACATTTCTATAGTTGTCGTCTAACTATAATAATTTTCTACCGTATAATTGGAGGGCTGATTCAGAAATAAATACTAAAAAACAACGTCTTAATGTGTAATCTAACATTAATTTATCAGCTATACGATACTGAGGGATGAGTATCTGAAACTAGGAAAATATATAATGTAAATGTATCACTTATAATACAGAATTAAAAAGGCCAAACATTTTATTTTAAATTTTGAGGCTTTTTATTTCTAAATATTTCTTAGTTGTGGATGTGGAATTTAATCTGTTATTCATCTGTTATTTTCTGAGTTTCTGTCTCTTAAGGACAAAAAGGTGAAATTATAATGAGCCAGGACAGGTCAAACTGGAACTGTCATTCAGGGTGATGTTTAACGGTTAGGATTATAGGAATCGATAGGTAATTAACCAATTAACTCATGTGCTGGCAATAAAGAAAAGTTTTGCAGCATCTTATATGCCCATGATCAGCTAGATCAGAGGAATTTAAAATTTCACTTAAAAATATGTTGGATGGATCGACTATATAATTTTATACCATATCACCTCAAGCGTTTGTTGTTCATCGATTTCAGTCCTTTCTTAAGAAAATCAATATTTTTATAGCTGTTTTCTAACTCTTTATTAATTTACAACCTTGGTTAATTAGAGGGATGATTCCTAAATAAATATATAAAAGCGACCACATGAGGTGTGTTTATTTATTGCTGAATTAACTAAACCATAAGAAGAGGCAGAAGTAGCAGAGAGTATACATAATAGAATATATAACATTACAGAATGTGGAACACAAGGGAGGAGAATCCTAATGAAATTAGGCAAAATTCTGATTCCTCTTTTGTTATAGAATATTCCTCTCGTGTTCAGAACGTATAACAAAGGGATATTTATCAAATAAAGACTAATCTTGACTATAAATATAATTTTTTATGATCATTTATCGCAGTGGTAAAATTTTCTCACCGAAAACAAACATTCATTTATGTCTATAGCAGTTGATCAGTATCAAAACTGGGAGATACATTTACTATATTATATTTATCACTTATAATACAGACTTAAAAAGGGCAGACATCTTGTATCGTTTTGATGTTTTCCCCTGAATATTTCTGAGTATTGAATGTGGGGTTTAACCTGTTATTTTCTGAGTTTCTGCCTCAAGGACAAAAAGGTGAAATTACCATGAGCAGGGACAAGTCAAACTGGAACTGTCCTTCATGGTGTAATCATTGGGATTGTAGGAATCAACAGGTAATTAATCAACTCCTGTGCTGACAATACAGTTTTGAAGCACCTAATATTCTTAGCTTGTGATCAGTGGAAGAATTAGAAGATTAACTTATAAATATGTTTGATGGGACAACTATATAATTTTAAACTATATAACTTTAATTCTTTATTTTTGTCCTTTTTCCAGTTTTTTATTAAGAAAATGTAAATTTTTATATTTCTTCTCTAAACATTAAACTCTTTTAAGCATGTGTAATTTATAAGAACGCCTGTTTATTGCAGCTAAACCATGACCTTGTGTCTACTTGAGTTACAAGCTCACATCTCATTGTGGAGAGTCAGGACCCACTGCTATAGACTGTCTGGCTCTTCCCCTTGGGACCTGATGGGTATTTCCCCTTCCCATTGTACTCCTGTGAGAGCGGCACTCCCGAAGAACGCCTCGGAGAGTCCCCTAAACCGAGAGGAAAGGTTCTCACCTGATCCCGAGGGTCGCTATGGGCGGGGCCCGGCAAGGGGTGGAGACTTCGGCGACGATCACGGTTTCCTGTAACGTGAGAGGAACAGAGGCACGAATACAACGGGGGAAGGAAGGGGCTGTCCGGAATGTCGCCCCGGAACCGAGGGTTACTCAGCCCCGCTTGGCGACTCCCCGTTTTATTCTGGCCAAGCCACGCGGGCCAAGAGTTCGGGGTAGAGAACGTTCTCGCCCGAACTCCCTACTCCCCACTGGGGAGGGCCACCCGAATGTGGGGGCAAGACTCACTCTGCGGCCGTGCGCCGCGGGGTATCACAGTCCCCACCCGGAACCGTCAGTATCCTGCCGGCGTGCGGGCGGACTCCGTCTTACCCCTCGAGACACCGTCTGCCCTGGGACCGTCAGGCAACCTTGCCGGAGCCCAGACCAGACACCCCAATGGAACCGCGGAACGCCCTGACCGCCCACAGAACTCAGAAGGGCTGTGTAACACTACTCCCAAGGCACCGAGGGAAACCCTGATCTCCCCCAGCCCGCGAAGAAGTCGTGCCACACCGCCGCCCAAGGGCCTGCCCTACCTCGCGTCTACACGGAAGGGGAAGGAAAAGGGAATAGACAGCACTTACCGGCTTGGGAGACCCTACGCAGTCCGTCTCCCTGGGGTGGTACGTAGCTCGCCCCAATTGCCCCTCCCAGGCCGTATGCACGGCCAGGGGACGAGTTAAGTCCACCCAGCGATCTGTCCCGACACACCACCTTCCGACCCCTACGGATAGAACACAACACCCCCCCACCACCTACTACACCGTACAAGCCCAACCACAACAGTATAATACCCCAATACAATACTCAATTGCACAGTACAATACCCAAGACACTACTAATGGCACAGTACAATACCCAAGACACTACTAATGGCACAGTACAATACCCCAATGACAACCGACAATATCAATGCAGCCGTGTGTGTGAGTTCCTGCCCTACTCTGTCCCCTACGGGGGGGGAATGCTGAGAGAAAGGGGGGGAAGAAGGGAAATGAAGGCAAGCTTCTACCGCCGGGGCCTAAAGCCTGGGGGTGACCTAAGGGCCTGGTGCCCTAGGGGGTCTACACAGGGCCTGGTGCCCTAGGGGGTCTACTCAGGGCCTGGTGCCCTATGGGAGAACTAGGCTTGGCTATATGACCTAACGAGAGCTACCAAAATGGAGGGCGGACCTAATGCCCGAAGGAAGAAGGCCTTGGGCCCGGGTGAATAGTGACCGATAGAATGCGGGCGTGGGCCCGGGAGAGGTGGTCCCCACTGGGGTCTTACCTGGTCTAGGTCCTCCGCTCGCGACGTCAGCGTAGCTCCTCTTTGGTCCTGCTAGTGCTGGCCGCCCGGACTCACTGCTGTGCTCTTGCTCCGCTATAATCTGCTCTGCTCTACCTTCACCAGACAGGTTAGCTCGTAGCCCTGACAAGGGCTCTCTGTCTGGACTTGTGCTGGTGCTGTCTGATGCGGTGGCTGTGGCTCCTGCTGCTCGCTCAGGTCCCCTTGCCTCCAGCGGTACTGCCCACCGCACTGCCGGGCCTCCACGTGGGCGCCGTCTATATCTCCCGGCCGGTCGCTCCCCTATGACCTCATCACGGTCGGGAGCCATGATTAGTCCGTGGCCGGGCGCCGTGATTGGCCCGTGGCCAAGCTGTGGATCCGGAGTGTCCATACTCCCTCCAGTTTCCCGTCTTGCAATCGGTGGTAACTCACCAAGTCTGACTTCCAGTCTGGAGGAATACGCCACCTTGGAGCTTTTCTTCTTAGTGCGTGATCATAGAAAGTCCGTGCAGCAGGAGATTAGATCTGAAGATGGAGCTGATGTCCATTGGTGCGAGGACCGACACTACTGAGACAAGAGTTCAGGAATCTGTGGACCAAGAAGTGCAGCTCCATGAAGTCGGCAAGTGACTGGATCAAAGATAAGATAGAGGACGCAATAATATACGCGGAAGTTGTATTCCAGAGTCTGTTGACATGGCATGGCCATCGCTCAAGCAGCAATTACTCTGGAATCCATTGGCAGAGGAGTTCACATTGCATAGAGCTCATTATACACTTTTAAAAACACTGTACATTGTACACTTCCTAAAGCAGCAAAGGAACAGTCATCCCGAGACGTCCGTGTGGGATTCCACTATTACAAGGTTGAGTAGAAGCTTATGGTCTGTTTGTGAAATGTCTATCTGCCCCGGCCCCAGGCACCTACAGGGGCAGTAGCGTTGTTAAAGGTGCATCACTATTACGACATTTCACAGGTTAAACATGACTCAACAAAAGCCTTCATTTATTACTCAAGTCCAGACAATCAATACTGGAGGATATATGACATATTTAATATGTGACCCTAAAGGTATAATATGCAGACATAGTCCCCATCGCCTGGTCTGATCACACAGCTTTGTCTGTACACCTGGACTTCACACAAGTATATAGTATATAGGAGACCAGGTTGTACAGTATAATTACCTCCTTCATGCACCGGGGTCAGAATCTCAGGCTGACAGGCTTCGGATAACACCAAACAAATAATACATCTAACCCACCAGGTTCACTCTGCAAAATATCCCTTGTCAGTCATGGCCCTGATGTGAGAAGGATCAGACTATCCAGTTATCACAGCCCCTCTGCCCTTGTTTCTGTCAACGGCTTCTCGGAGTCATCACTCAAAATTTTGAACAGCACTCGCCACGCTCCCTGGCAACCAACTACAATATAGCTGGTGTCTGTGTTGGTCCAACAACCAAAAAGTGATACCCCCCTCCCCCGCCCCATGACCTCACTCCCAAACCTGTTCCAGGAGATTCAACAGTACAGTGCAATATGAAATTAATGCCAAAAAACGGACGTGCTAGACACGAATATCACTCAACCTGTTGCACAACACTGGAGATAAAATTTTTACTTTTACGTGTCTTGGCTTCCCGAGCATCGAGTAATCATTATAATCAGCTTTACTCTACTAATAATTCCTGATTTTATAATAATATTAAAAACGACTTAGACAAATGGAAGGGGCAAAGTAACAACAATTATATGACTGTTCCCCTTCATCTTCTTAACCTGTTCCATATACTGGAGGGTTCATAAAAAACCCTTCCTGCTTTACACAAGCTGATTTCTAGATTTACATGGGCTGGGAGATGTCCGCGGGTGAGAACGATGACACTGCACGTGTGACAGACGACAGTCACTTACTTAAAAACATATTTTTAGGAGATGCGTGTCTCACAGTGCATTATAATTATTATGCTTTATTTATAAGGCGCCACAAAGTGTCCACAGCGCCGTACAGGTTATAGACAGGATATAGGCAGAATTATAGATGCATGGATGCAAATAAAAGAGCAAATCATGACATAGAAACATAGAATTTGAGGGAAAATAAGAACCACTTGGCCCATCTAATCTGTCTAATTTTTAACCTATGGTAACCTCAAACCCTATTTGGTCCTTAGTTCTTTGTAAGGATATCCTTATGTCTACCCCAAGCATGTTTAAATTGCTCTACTGTATTATCCTCTACCACCTCTGATGGGAGGTTATTCCACTTATCCACTACCCTTTCTGTGAAGTAGTTCTTCCTCACATTTCCTCTGAACCTACTTCCCCCCAGTGTCAGTACATGTCCTCGTGTTCTAATACTTCTCTTCCCCCCCAGTGTCAGTACATGTCCTTGTGTTCTAATACTTTTATTCCCCCCAGTGTCAGTGCATGTCCTCGTGTTCTAATACTTCTCTTCCCCCCAGTGTCAGTGCATGTCCTCATGTTCTAATACTTCTCTTCCCTCCAGTGTCAGTGCCTGTCCTCGTGTTCTAATACTTCTCTTCCCTCCAGTGTCAGTACATGTCCTCGTGTTCTAATACTTCTCTTCCCCCCAGTGTCAGTACATGTCCTCGTGTCCTAATACTTCTCTTCCCTCCAGTGTCAGTGCATGTCCTCGTGTTCTAATACTTCTCTTCCCCCCAGTGTCAGTACATGTCCTCGTGTTCTAATACTTCTCTTCCCCCCAGTGTCAGTGCATGTCCTCGTGTTCTAATACTTCTCTTCCCCCCAGTGTCAGTACATGTCCTCGTGTTCTAATACTTCTCTTCCCCCCAGTGTCAGTGCATGTCCTCGTGTTCTAATACTTCTCTTCCCCCCAGTGTCAGTACATGTCCTCGTGTTCTAATACTTCTCTTCCCCCCAGTGTCAGTACATGTCCTCGTGTTCTAATACTTCTCTTCCCCCCAGTGTCAGTGCATGTCCTCGTGTTCTAATACTTCTCTTCCCCCCCAGTGTCAGTGCATGTCCTCGTGTTCTAATACTTCTCTTCCCCCCAGTGTCAGTACATGTCCTCGTGTTCTAATACTTCTCTTCCCCCCAGTGTCAGTGCATATCCTCGTGTTCTAATACTTCTCTTCCCCCCAGTGTCAGTACATGTCCTCATGTCCTAATACTTCTCTTCCCCCCAGTGTCAGTGCATGTCCTCGTGTTCTAATACTTCTCTTCCCCCCCAGTGTCAGTACATGTCCTCGTGTTCTAATACTTCTCTTCCCCCCAGTGTCAGTACATGTCCTCGTGTTCTAATACTTCTCTTCCCTCCAGTGTCAGTACAGGTCCTCGTGTTCTAATACTTCTCTTCCCCCCCAGTGTCAGTACATGTCCTCGTGTTCTAATACGTCTCTTCCCCCCCAGTGTCAGTACATGTCCTCGTGTTCTAATACTTCTCTTCCTTTGTAGAATGTTTCCCT
The DNA here is from genome assembly GCF_038048845.1 of Mixophyes fleayi. Taxonomy (NCBI): domain Eukaryota; kingdom Metazoa; phylum Chordata; class Amphibia; order Anura; family Limnodynastidae; genus Mixophyes; species Mixophyes fleayi. The sequence goes on from NC_134403.1 coordinate 373,715,539, forward strand.
CCTGCACCTTGTTATAACCCTTGATGTATTTTAAAGTTTCTATCATGTCTCCCTGTTCCCTTCTTTGCTCCAAACTATACATATAGATCTTTTAGTCTGACCAGGTGTCTTGTGCTGTAGGCCATACACCATTATAGTTGCCCTTCCTTGTACAGTCTTATAGACTGGCACAAATCAGGAAAACTGACAAACGAGAAAGACAGAGAGAGACAGAGATGGGAGGAATCTGCCAGTGTGATCTTACATTCTAAAGGGAGGGGGTGATGAGATAGGAGCAAGTGGGACAGTAAACAAGGTGCAAGAATAATGTCTGTCTGGGGGTCCCCTGACCACAACTGTCTGTAATAAGTTGGGACTAGTAAATCTACAGAATGAGTGTTTTTAATAACTCCATCGTGTTTGGAAAAACTTGGCAACCATAGTTCTAATGTTATAGATAAAATTCAAAACTTCATCCCAAAAATTTTGAATAAAATGATAAGACCAGAATGGGGATATATAACACCGAGGGCATTGATTATATGACTTAGAGACTTATATCAGTTAGTGTAATATGTAACATACATTTAATGGTGCGTTCCTATACACCCTTCTGCTGTAATATACTGTATGTTCTGAAACAATTCCAACTACTAATAATACATAAAGACCATGTTTTGGCTTCCTCTACAATATTATTATACTCTGTAACTATATAAATAGACTTTTATCTTAAGTGCAATAGAATGGGTCACATTTCCTTTCTTTAGGTTGGAATTTATTGAGTAAAATGAAGAATTGGAAAATATGTTATTTTTGTAATTATATAAAGATCTAATATGATGTTGGATTGAACATACATATTTTATCTTTATATTCCTTTAGCAGTGTGGCGATTATGCAGTATATCTAATGACTGATTGTTATTCTCTGTTGAATTTATGTATAACACTCTGAATATTTTATGTAACCTTTCAAAATGTATTTTGTTAACTGATCTGAGTCTGACTTAGGCAAGTATCAATGGTCTTTTGTACCTAGCCAGGCCCACAAACAGATCTCTGAGTAGTTTGTGTATGCAGAGGAGTTAGGCTTAGCCAGGCAGAAAGATCAGAGGTGAGAGATTCTCTGAGGTGCCAAACATATATCTTAGTGATAGATAATTTACTTTGGGAAAACTCAAACTCAAACTTAGGTGAAAAAGAAAATTCTTAAGGTGGGGGGTTGAAGAGTCCAACAAGAAATGGTTTAAAAATCCCTTGTTTCAGACATCAGATTGTCCATTTCTTTGAGGAGGGTTTACCATAACTGAAATGTGCCATTCTTTCAATGTGTACTCCTCACACGCCAATTCCTGAACTTGTAAGTAGAGATTCTGGTTTTATTTCCTATTTTATTTTCTGAAACTCATTTGTGCAACCCATTGTATGTCTGTTTATTACCTTTTTGTAAATAAGCATTGGAAATATTTTTCAGATTAAACATATTTAATCTATCTTATTTCTCTGTGATTCTTTGTGACCTTACGAAGCCCAGGGAGGCTCATGCTACAGGTGTATGTGATTTAAGTGTAAAACATTAATGAATGGTTCTGGTGAACATAAGGACACCATAACAAATCCTATGTGGTGGCAGAAAAGGTGTATTCATTGTTAATTAACTAAGGTGGCGCCAGTCATGGCCAGCTGTTCAGATTGCTGTATCTGGGACAGACTGGGAGTTCGTGACAAACTGTTGGCAGCGGTGGGATTAAAAATAGTTTTCTTTTTATCATAAGAATTTAAGTGAATTAGTGGTGTGTGATTCTAGAGAGAGTCAGCATCCTAATTGACCGGAGATTACGCTCAAGGCTTACAAAATTTTAAAGGACATACTGCACATAGAGTTTCTGTTTCCTCCCCCCCCCTTTTTTTTTGTTTGTTTTCTTTTCTATCTTTTATTTGGTGGAGGTGTGAGGTCCAGGATGGCCACTGACTATAAGCAGATGAAAAAGGACGAGCTTTTGACTTTGTGTGTCGAAATAGGACTTGTTGTCGTCCCCGTCAGGAACCGACAGCAACTGATTCAAGCGCTTGTGGATGCTGATCAGAAGCTAAGTGTCGGGGGAGGCAGTGGAGAAAGCATCTCTGCTTCAGGAGCGCAGTTAACACTCGACATTACCCCAAATACCTCTGTTGAAGTGAAGAACTTACACTGGACAGTTATATGGATGCTGCCCTCAAACAGCTGAAGGATGCTGATCCTTTAACATCGCTGCAGCTGATCCAGCAACTCCAAGAGGCTGCTGAACGCTGCACTGCTGCAGACCGGGAGGCTGCTGAACGCATAGCAGACCGGGAGGCTGCCGAACGCCGCGCTGCAGTAGACAGGGAGGCTGCTGAACATCGAGCCGAACGCGAATACCAGTTAGAGCTAGCCAGGCTCAACAGCCAGTCGGCAAACCGAGGTCCAGGTAAGAAAACACCCAGGCACGACCAAGTCCCTGTGTTAGAAAAAGACGACGACTTTGATTCGTTCCTCAGGGGATTTGAAAGGACTTGCCGACAGTTTGAGCTGGACTCCAGTGAGTGGGCCAGCTATATAATCCCTGGACTGAGAGGGAAAGCTTTGGAAGCATTTGCAGACCTTCCCCCGGAACTGGACGGCGAATATGTCGCAATTAAGAAAGCCTTATTACTTAGTATCAACATAACTCCTGCGGCTTACCGGAGGAAATTCCAAGACTCAAGGCGCAGTCCCTCTGATACCTATGTCGGACTCTTATCGCAATTATCATCCATGATGCATCAATGGATTGAGGGATTGCAGGTGCTGGACTATGATAAGCTAAAGGATCTTATTCTCCAGGAGCAGTTCCTCACACTGTGCCCAGCTGAGGTGAGAGAATGGGTTGTGGATCGTGACCCTAAGACATCGCAAGAAGCTGCCCGCCTGGCCGACAAGTACACAGTTACCAGGGCTCCTGTAACAAAGAAGAGTTGGCGAGTGCCAGGGCAAACTACGTGGTAAGAGAGGTAACCTGTAGGATTACCCTTGAGTTCCCCGTCAACCAAACCAGCTGTGGCTGCACCTTTTAGTGGGGCGGGGGGAAAACCTGTTTTGGCAACTGGCCGCAGGTGTTACATGTGATGAAGTGGAGCACATCAGTGTCAATTGCCCCAAAAAGAACAACTCCTTCTGCTGTGGGGGACCCGGCAGGAAAGCCAGTACCGGCCGTCCTGTGTGCAGGGGGACCCCAAGAACGCCTCAGCGACAATCTGCAAGCGGTTAAGGTAGGACACCAAGTCGCACTTGGGTTGTTAGACTCTGGCACAGACCTGACTCTTGTACATCCAGCACTCGTGAGCCCAGAGAACATTATTCCCGGGATGATTATTGCTGTGCGAGGATTGGGGGGCCTACATTCTGTAGTACCCCTAGCCAGAGTGTACCTAGATTGGGGATCTGGCAGAGGAATACGAGATATTGGGGTACTAGATAATCTGCCTGCCACGATATTGTTGGGAACTGATTTAGGAAGGATGTACGCTGCTTATATAAATGAAAGTGATGTAATTTCTGATGCACTGGTGCAAACTAACCCTATTGTTCCTCAGGTGAATTCTGCGGACCAGCAAAATATGTAATGATATTTCATGTGCTGCTGAGAATACTCAGCAGATTTGCAGGTACCTGTGATGCAGAGGGAGAGCTTATGTGTCAATGTATTTGATGATAATGCTCTTGTTGGAGAGACTAACCCTTTACATCCCCATGGTTGTGAATTTGATCAGGGCAAAATGTGTGAGATTGTGCATAAATGTGATACCATGTCTGCTAAAGTTTTAGGTAATCAGGTCAATTTACATGTACCCAATTCTGAAGGTGTCCGAAAGTGAGAAAATGAATCAAATGTATTAGCAGTAGCGACCTGGAGAGCAGCACAGAGGAGCTGTGCATTAACCCTGGAAAGTGTGGAGGGAAGGTCTCTAGAAACTAATCCCCATCCACCCCCCTCCCTCACTGTAGGAGCTGCAGATTCCGGCAGTGATTTGAATGAGCCGCCCCATGCTGTGTTCCACACTGACAAGCTTGGAAGTGATATCTTCAGGGCAGAACAAAACACTAATCTTAGTTCATCAGCAGTGATGGTGAGGGTCAGCCAAACCCGTCTTGTAGGTGAAGAAGACAATTTTTTTGGGAAAATGGCCTTTTGTACGGAGAGAAAAATGTCACTCTGTGTGAAGAACCTGAAATGCTCTGCGGTCATTTCGCATCCTGTAATGTGATAGAGATACGTGAGGGTGAGAAGCAGATAGATGCCAGTGTTAACTCTTGTAATTATGGGGATTTATGCAAAGATCCAGATGTAATTGGGGATAATTTGGAAACCCTATTCCTCAACCATCATCTTAATATCCCTAGATTACCCTATTACCACCCTCTACACAGCTAACGCAAGACAACAACCTTCTGACCAACATTGCAACACAAAGCCCACTCAATACTTTTACCTTTGCAGTCTGGCTGGTCCATTGTGCAATATGATGTAGCACATGCCCTTGTGTTTCTAACTCCCATTGTCCTATAGATTGTAAGCTTGTGAGCAGGGTCCTCTTACCTCTCTGTCTGTATGTATTACCCAGTATTGTCTTATTAATGTTTGTTCCCAATTGTAAAGCGCTACGTAATTTGCTGGCGCTATATAAATAAATGTTGATGATGATGATGATGATGAACCCCTACTAATAGTGAGATGTGTAATGGTGTGAATGTCACACATGCTACTGTGGTAGAATCTAAACCTATTTTTCCACTGACTTCTTGTCATGCGTTTGGGACAGGTGACAATGTTCCTACAACTGTGTTAGAATTTGTAGAGAGTACCCCTTGACCCATATAATCCTATGGTTTCTATTTCAGCAACCAGTGTCTTAAAAACAAGAGAATGAGATTAGGAAATAATCGATCCTGAACATAGAGATGCGCTGCTGGTAAACGATTGTACTGGTTTTGCTGGGTGCCCTTTTCCCCAGACTTTTGCCAACACTAGTTGTTTTATTATATATCCAAAGCCTTGAGCAACTTCCTTCCTGTCATAATGTTTAGATGTAGCACTTTTCCTACTATTCATTTTGAATCCATATTGATGGATGATTATATTTAGAAATAATTATTTGGGGTGTATATATTGCAAAGCATATACCGCACTTCAGAATTATATACCTCCCATCTTTATCTATTATTTGTTCTGCATCTCAGTCTGTAACAAAGTTTTTCTCAAAATCACCACCCTCTATATTTGGAATTGTAAGAAGCGTATGCAAGCGTGGTTTCCCTTAATATACTAAGTTCCCCAAGCTCCCTGTCTGTTAAATGCGTCTCCTGAAGGAAAGTCACATCAGCTTTAAGTTTGCTCTTTGTTTTATAGGGGAATTTATAGCGTCTATGTTCCAGGACCATAATTTAAGGATAATCATTTAATAAATATTTGTTCTAGTGTTTGGGATAATAAAATTGTCATTGCATCATCAGGTCAAGTTACCTTTATGGCATATTTATATTTAGCAGATTTTTTCCCCAACCCTCACAACCCTGAATAACTGTACAACACATCTTGAAACATACAATACAGAACCAAATAACAGTGAGTAGTAATTATAATTGTAGATCCCTAAGTTTCCTCAAGGTCAAATGCAGGGCCATCTTAACAACATTATGGGCCCCAGGGCAAAGCAGTACACCGGGGCCCCTAGATATAGATATAGATATATAGATGTATACAGATACAGATATAGATATAGATAAATAGAGATACAGATAGATAGATATATGTACTTGCTCAGTGACCCTTGAAGGTTTTTTTTGCAGGTTTTTTTCTTTTGCAGGATTATTTATTCTCATTAAGAGCCCTGCCTATGGGGCCCCCTTGACCGTGGGGCCCCCGGGCAGCTGCCCATCGTGCCCAATGGAAAAGATGGCCCTGGTCAAATGCATTCAATGAAATTTTTGTAGCACTTAACTTCTACCTCCCTATCCCCATGGCGGGTATTTTGAGCGAAAATCAGAATGTATGTAAGATTTAAAACGACTTGTAATGCTTAGCTGAAGATGCAGGAAATATACTGAATAATAGATACTAAACATTAGACAATAAACAGTAAACGTTAAAGTTGTCTGGTTGCCTGTCAGAAAAGCCAAATAGCAAGTAGCGGACAGGTATAGGAAATGTTTTAATGTGAAGATGTGTAACTTTATAACCTATACACCTGGAGCGCAAACATTTACTACATAGCTAAATTTGAAATCGTAACACAATAATCGTACTTAAAAAGATTAACAAGTCAGCAGGATATCTGAGTTGCTCCATTTCTTATAAAGTCACAGAGATTTACGAGACGATGAGCCAGAACCCATCAGAAATCTCTGTTAAGAACCAGCTCATTCCTGGACCATATCCTCTACTTCCATTTCCTCACCTGCAAGAAATGTCCGAGCATCTTCCCCTGTTAAAATCATCATCATCAACTTTTATTTATATAGCGCCAGCAAATTCTGTAGCGCTTTACAATTGGGAACAAACACTGATAAGACAATACTGGGTAATACATACAGACAGAGAGGTAAGAGAACACTGCTCGCAAGCTTACAATCTATAGGACAATGGGAGTTAGAAACACAAGGACATGTGTTACATCATATTGCACAATGGACCAGCTAGAACGCAAAGGTAAAAGTACTGAGTGGGCTGTGTGTGTAGCAATGTTGGTCAGAGGGTTGTTGTCTTGCGTTAGCTGTGTAGAGGATGGTAATAGGGTAATCTAGGGAAATTAAGATGGTGGTTGAGGAATATCATAACCCTGTCTGAAGAGGTGGGTTTTCAGTGAACGCTTGAAGGTTTGAAGACTAGAGGAAAGTCTTACTGTGCGAGGGAGGGAATTCCACAACGTGGGTGCAGCCTGGAAAAAATCCTGTAACCGAGAATGTGAGGATGTGATGAGAGTGGAGGAGAGACGTAGATCTTGTGCAGAACGGAGTTGTCGAGTAGGGAGATATTTCGAGACAAGTGAGGAAATGTATGTCGGTGCAATTTTGTTGATGGCCTTGTATGTTAGTAGAAGAATTTTATATTGGATTCGTTAATATACAGGCAGCCAATGTAGAGACTGACAGAGTGGCTCAGCAGAGGAAGAACGGTTTGTAAGGAAAATCAATCTAGCCGCTGCTTACAAAATAGATTGTAGGGGTGCAAGTCTGACTTTGGGAAGACCAGTAAGGAGGGAATTGCAATAGTCGATGCGGGAGATGATGAGTGCATGAATTAATGTTTTTGCAGTGTTTTGTGTCAGATATGTGCGTATTCTGGAAATGTTCTTTAGGTGTATGTAACATGATTTAGATATAGAGTTGATGTGGGGAATAAACGACAGTTGTGAATCAAGGATTACACCTAGGCAACGAGCCTGCGGGGTGGGATTTATGGTCATGTTATCGACAGAAATAGAAATGTCAGGCAGGAAGCTTCTGTTTTTGGGTGGGAATATTATTAATTCAGTTTTTGAAAGATTGAGTTTGAGTTGGCGAGAAGACATCCAAGATGAAATGGCAGAAAGACAGTCAGTAACGCGAGACAACACAGATGGTGAAAGATCAGGAGAGGATAGATAGATTTGTGTATCATCCACATAGAGATGATGCTGAAATCCAAAGGAGCTTATTAGTTAACCAAGAGAAGTGGTGTAGATAGAGAATAGCAGAGGACCTAGGACTGAGCCTTGTGGAACTCCAACTGATAAAGAAAGCGGAGCAGAGGTGGATCCAGAGAAATTAACACTGAAAGAGCGATTAGATAGGTAGGATGAGAACCAGGATAGGACAGTGCCTTCAAGACCTAGGGATTGTAGCGTTTGTATGAGGAGAGAGTGGTCAACAGTGTCGAATGCAGCAGAGAGATCCAGGAGAATTAGAAGAGAGTATTGGTTATTATTTTTTGCTGTGATCAAATCATTGACAACCTTGGTCAGCGCAGTCTCTGTGGAGTGTTGAGAGCGAAAGCCTGACTGAAGAGGATCCAATAGGTTGTTTGCTGTAAGAAAGTGTGTGAGGCGGGTGTAGGCAATTCTCTCAGGAAGCTTGGAGGGGCATGGGAGCTGGGAGATGGGGCGGTAATTTATCATCTGATCTGTTCTCTGTCATCTGACAACCTCAGTCTTGCTGGATACAATAAGATAAATGTCCTTCCTGCCTTCACCACTTTGGTGCATTCCTGGAAATTTTTGCGGAATTGTCTAGGAAAGTAGCGAGCGCTTGCCCTCCTCGGCAATTGCAGCAATTTTCTTGGCGGCATTCATATTGCTGTTCTATGAGCGTGATTGAGGAACTTAAATATGACCGTTCTCAGGTTTATCTTTTATATATTCTCTGGTTGGCCCAAGTCTATGGTCTCGTTCAATTTCTATGGAGTATACTTTTTCTGTCTTTAGGATTTTTAGCAACATTACAGACAGAAACTCTGTCAAAGCTGAACCCTTGATTGATTCCGAGAGACCCATTAAATGAAGATTATTTCTTCTGGTCTATTCTCTAGATCATCCAATTTGTTTCAAATTTATTTTTGTGTTATACATGATCACTGTGAGTTTTTTCTGTTTTTCTATCTCCTGCATATGTCTCCTATTCTCAGTTCGTTAAGCTGAAGTTGCCTAGCTGTTTGGGAAAGATGGTCTTTCAGTCCCCATATCGCAGTCGTGAACGTATTCTCTTTGCTTGCATTAATTTTGTTCAGTATACTGACAGGTCACAATATAATATTCAGTAGTTAAACCAGACCCTTTGGGCATGTGGTGGATAGTGTAAGATATGTTAGATACAAGATGTAGTATATAAATTGGCCACAAGATGGCAGCACACATTCACCAAATCAGAATGTAAGCACCAAAAGCTTACAGTGCATTCCTAGAGGACAGTTACTATAGATATACTCAGCGTCGGTGTTAGCATGTCGGCATCCCCCTACAAAAATTACATTTGCGTCCTCCTGTTTTATAAATTATTTGTTCATTTGATATTGCTTTTCTTCTTTTAAAACAAATCATTTAATAAAGTTTAATAAAGAGAGTAATACAAAGAAATACAATAATCAGCGAGCATTTATTGCTATAGGAAGAATATGTATTCTTTGTAATAATATCTTACATTTTTGGCAAATTAATTTGGTGAAAAGTATAAAAGATAAAAAAATCCCCCTCCTTCATTATCACACCGCGCCCCCTTCATCATCACATCATGCCCCAATCATCATCCTACTGTGCCCTCCTTCATCACATTGTGCCCTCTTCAACATCACACCGCGCCCCCTTCATCATCCTACTGTGCCCCCTTCATCATCACACCGTGCCTCCTTCATCACACTGTGCCCTCTTCAACATCACACCGCGCCCCCTTCATCATCCTACTGTGCCCCCTTCATCATCCTACTGTGCCCTCCTTCATCACACTGCGCCCCCTTCATCATCACATTGTGCCCCCTTCATCATCACACCGTGCCCTCCTTCATCATTACTCCGTGCCGCCTTCATCATCCTACTGTGCCCCCTTCATCACACTGTGCCCCCTTCATCATCACACCGTGCCCTCCTTCATCATTACTCCGTGCCGCCTTCATCATCCTACTGTGCCCCCTTCATCACACTGTGCCCTCTTCATCATCACACCGCGCCCCCTTCATCATCCCACCGTGCCTCTTTCATCATCCTACTGTGCCGTCATTCATCACAATGTGCCCCCTTCATCATCACACCGTGCCCTCCTTCATCATTACACTGTTCTGCCTTCATCATCCTACTGTGCCCCCTTCATCATCACACCGTGTCCTCCTTCATCATCACACCGCGCCCCCTTCATCATCACACCGTGTCCTCCTTCATCATCCTACTGTGCCCCCTTCATCATCACACCGTGCCTCCTTCATCATTTCACCGTGCCTCTTTCATCATCCTACTGTGCCGCCTTCATCATCCCACCGTGCCGCCTTCATCATCACACCGTGCCACCTTCATCATCACACCGCGCCCCCTTCATCATCACACCGTGCCTCATTCATCATCCTACTGTGCCCCCTTCATCATCACACCGTACCCCCTTCATCATCACACCGTGCCCTCCTTCATCATCACACCGTGCCTCATTCATCATCCTACTGTACCCCCTTCATCATCACACCGTGCCCTCCTTCATCATCACACCGTGCCTCATTCATCATCCTACTGTACCCCCTTCATCATCACACCGTACCCCCTTCATCATCACACCGTGCCTCATTCATCATCCTACTGTACCCCCTTCATCATCACACCGTGCCCTCCTTCATCATCACACCGTGCCTCATTCATCATCCTACTGTACCCCCTTCATCATCACACCGTGCCACCTTCATCATCCTACTGTGCCCCCTTCATCATCACACCGTGCCACCTTCATCATCACACCGTGCTGCCTTCATCATCCCACCGTGCCGCCTTCATCATCACACCGTGCCGCCTTCATCATCACACCGTGCCTCATTCATCATCCTACTGTACCCCCTTCATCATCACACCGTACCCCCTTCATCATCACACCGTGCCTCATTCATCATCCTACTGTGCCCCCTTCATCATCACACCGTGCCTCATTCATCATCCTACTGTACCCTCTTCATCATCACACCGTGCCTCATTCATCATCCTACTGTGCCACCTTCATCATCACACCGTGCCTCATTCATCATCCTACTGTGCCCCCTTCATCATCACACCGTGCCTCATTCATCATCCTACTGTACCCCCTTCATCATCACACCGTGCCTCATTCATCATCCTACTGTGCCACCTTCATCATCACACCGTGCTGCCTTCATCATCCCACCGTGCCGCCTTCATCATCACACCGTACCCCCTTCATCATCACACCGTGCCTCATTCATCATCCTACTGTACCCCCTTCATCATCACACCGTACCCCCTTCATCATCACACCGTGCCTCATTCATCATCCTACTGTACCCCCTTCATCATCACACCGTGCCTCATTCATCATCCTACTGTGCCACCTTCATCATCACACCGTGCCGCCTTCATCATCACACCGTGCCTCATTCATCATCCTACTGTGCCACCTTCATCATCACACCGTACCCCCTTCATCATCCTACTGTACCCCCTTCATCATCACACCGTGCCTCATTCATCATCCTACTGTGCCACCTTCATCATCACACCGTACCCCCTTCATCATCCTACTGTACCCCCTTCATCATCACACCGTGCCTCATTCAGTCATCCTACTGTGCCCTCTTCATCATCACACCGTGCCGCCTTCATCATCCTACTGTGCCGCCTTCATCATCCTACTGTGCCCTCCTTCATCATCACACCGTGCCGCCTTCATCATCCTACTGTGCCGCCTTCATCATCACACCGTGCCGCCTTCATCATCACACACGTGTCGCCTTCATCATCCTACTGTGCCGCTTCATCATTACACCGTGCCCCATTCATCATCACACCGTGCCGCCTTCATCATCACACTGTGCCGCCTTCATCATCACACCGTGCCCCCTTCATCATCACACACGTGCCGCCTTCATCATCACCACTGTGCCCCCTTCATCATCACACCGTGCCCCCTTCATCATCACACCGTGCCGCCTTCATCATCCTACTGTGCCGCCTTCATCATCACAACTGTGCCCCCTTCATCATCACACCGTGCCGCCTTCATCATCACACTGTGCCGCCTTCATCATCACACCGTGCCCCCCTTCATCATCACACCGTGCCGCCTTCATCATCCTACTGTGCCGCCTTCATCATTACACCGTGCCCCCTTCATCATCACACCGTACCCCCTTCATCATCACACCGTGCCTCATTCATCATCCTACTGTACCCCCTTCATCATCACACCGTGCCACCTTCATCATCCTACTGTGGCCCCCTTCATCATCACACCGTGCCTCATTCATCATCCTACTGTGCCACCTTCATCATCACACCGTGCCACCTTCATCATCCTACTGTGCCACCTTCATCATCACAACCGTGCCTCCTTCATCATCCTACTGTGCCGCCTTCATCATCACACCGTGCCACCTTCATCATCACACCGTGCCACCTTCATCATTACACCGTGCCACCTTCCATCATCCTACTGTGCCACCTTCATCATCACACCGTGCCTCATTCATCATCCTACTGTGCCCCCTTCATCATCACACCGTGCCACCTTCATCATCACACCGTGCCACCTTCATCATCCTACTGTGCCACCTTCATCATCACACCGTGCCACCTTCATCATCCTACTGTGCCCCCTTCATCATCACACCGTGCCTGCCTTCATCATCACACCGTACCCCCTTCATCATCACACCGTGCCTCATTCATCATCCTACTGTACCCCCTTCATCATCACACCGTACCCCCTTCATCATCACACCGTGCCTCATTCATCATCCTACTGTACCCCCTTCATCATCACACACCGTGCCTCATTCATCATCCTACTGTGCCACCTTCATCATCACACCGTGCCACCTTCATCATCCTACTGTGCCACCTTCATCATCACACCGTGCCTCATTCATCATCACACCGTGCCACCTTCATCATCACACCGTGCCACCTTCATCATTACACCGTGCCACCTTCATCATCCTACTGTGCCACCTTCATCATCACACCGTGCCTCATTCATCATCCTACTGTGCCCCCTTCATCATCACACCGTGCCACCTTCATCATCCTACTGTGCCACCTTCATCATCACACCGTGCCACCTTCATCATCCTACTGTGCCACCTTCATCATCACAACCGTGCCTCATTCATCATCCTACTGTGCCGCCTTCATCATCACACCGTGCCACCTTCATCATCACACCGTGCCACCTTCATCATCACACCGTGCCTCATTCATCATCCTACTGTGCCACCTTCATCATCACACCGTGCCACCTTCATCATCACACCGTGCCCCCTTCATCATCCTACTGTGCCCCCTTTATCACACTGTGCCCCCTTCATCATCCTACTGTGCCCCCTTCATCATCACACCGTGCCTCATTCATCATCCTACTGTGCCACCTTCATCATGACACCGTGTCGCCTTCATCATCCTACTGTGCCCTCCTTCATCATGACACCGTGGCGCCTTCATCATCACACCGTGCCCCCTTCATCATCCCACCGTGCCCTCCTTCATCATTACACTGTGCCGCCTTCATTATCACACCGTGTTATCCTGTGAGCATGTATTTATTATCAATATTCCCTCCAGCACGGGACAGAACTGATAGGAAAATGACAAGGGGCAATATATAGTATAAGGCCCTGATCCTGTACATAGAGCGTACACATAGGGCCCCCTTACCTCTACGTATGTATGTATTACTCAGTATTGTTACATTACCGTTTGTTCCCAATTGTACAGCACTACAGAATCTGCTGGCGCTTTATAAATGATGATGATAATACAATGTATATTGAACGTACCCACTACATTGGTCCAGTAAGCGGCTCCGTCCTCGTTCTCCATCCACCATATAATGCTGAATATATTCTATACAGTGATAAGGGGACAATATTACAGCTCTGTTAATATTTGTACAATGCACCACTGATGCTATTATAAGTATAAACTATAATCTCTGTAGAAAAACAATCTGTTCTGTTGTCATCACAGCTGTGTTCTTCAGGAAACCTTGTTTATTATAATAATACTATAATAATGCACCTTCTACTATAAATTATTTTGGATATCGGTAGTAAACCCAGTTTTTTGCGACCTGTATAAATGTTCTCGACTTACAGACTCCTACATTTATATGGTCGCGGAACTCCTTGGTGGCTTCTAATATCCATATAATTTACAGTAGGGAGTGTAGGGAACAAGACACACGGGATGAATTCTGGAGAAGCTGGAGGAAAAATCACTTTATTAAAAAAAAAGAGAAAAGAAAATTCGCCATGCAGCTGTTTCATGTATTTTTCTCCCAACATAGCACTAATGAGAGCAGGATAAGTTCTGGACCCTGGACCAGAAGAAGAGAACGCTGAGCAGGGACTGACTGGTCTCTTACGCAATGGTAAACGCAGGTTGCGTATAACCTTGTAAAAACGAGTAATATTCTAATAATTATATTAATATAACATTATCATGATGTGTAATAATGTAATAATCATATTAATATAACACTGTCATGCTCTCAGTGCCTGGCTAATGAGCCTGGACTAATGAACCTGGACTACTGGACTATGAATAAATAATAGATTAATTTCTAAACACTCACCAACAATCCTGCAATGAATAACTTGTTTCTTCCTTCCCATAGATTAATGTTGCTATTAGACAAGAAAAGGTATAGTTTAACCACATTTCATAATATTCTTATTGTTTGATTATTGTTATGTTTGTGCTGGCCACACTGGAAGATTCGGTCATTCCTATCGATCACCAAATAACCAGATCACACATCTTACTCTAGAGAAGGGTCCAATTTTGTGTAGTCAGCCAAAACAATAAAGACGTGTATGATGTGTTCATCAGTTGATCAAAATTTCCAGCATATCCAATAAAATCTGATTCATCTCAATCAGATTTTGAGATTTTCAATCCTGTGAGTCTGGTCAGAAACAACCAAGTTGACCTTCCCTATCGCTCCATGAGTGACCAGCATAAGCAATGAGTAGGTATTTACTGCATAATATATAGATGATTTATGTAAAAGTATATGTCATTTATTGTTATTTATCTTAATTTTTTATTACTACATGAAGAGAAGGGCACAGAGACCCCCGCCAGGACAGCATAGACACTGCGAGAAATGTTTCAGTCAGCATTGTCAAGCCCCCATCAACACCGGCATCTCCTGTGTGGTGATCAGCTGCCGCTTGTACTGTGGCGCAGGTTCCACCTATGCAAAGAAGAGGAACACCACCTGCTATGCCCCCCATGAACGGGTTCCCCTGCCCTCAACTCTGTGTTTGGCTGCCCCATCTATGTCTCGATGCAAGCAGGCAAAGCACCTGGAAGTTTGCCCGGCCAGTGTGGTCTGCTGCTCTATGGACTGGAATCGCTGGCCCATTATCGACAGGGATCAAACACTTTATGAGAATATTCTGAAGGAAGGAGACCGAGAGGAATGCCTGGATGTGGCCTTATCTCTGAGGGATCAAAATATTCTCTTTGGCTCCCTTAAAATGGCTGAACTTTTCCCAGAGCTCTCCGAACAACCCAAAAACATAATAAATGGAGAAACACCTAACATGGACCAGGACACCGGAGCTGTAGGGGGGTGTGATCTGGAAAATGGGGAAAACTTGGTGATGAGTAATGGAGAAATGGTTGAGCTCACCCAGCATGAACGAGAGGCTTTGGCTCAGGGAAAAGGTGATCTAAATTTAGACAGCTTCGCAGAGTGGGATAATATTTTTAGCAAAGACAAGTCAGCAGCAAAGTGTCTGAACTCAAAACAAAGTCAGAACAACAGCCAGTCCATCAGCACTAGTAAGCCACATGACAATAAACCCAACATAAAAGTAGAGAAAGAGCAAGAACCAGATCAAGTCAAAAAGTTTGAGGAGACTGTGAGGCTGGAGAGGGAGAAAACTGGTACTGCTCCATGGCAGGAGGGCGTCCTGGAAAGACTGAAAACTGAAATGGATTGCGGAAGCTACAACATGTACCTAGTGCACCATGGCAGCATGCTCATCCGATTCGGACAGATAGCTGCGTGTACCCCTAAAGAAAAGGACTTTGTTTATGGTAATCTGGAACCCCAAACAGTGAAGACTGTGTGCACCTTCAAAGTTCCAACAAGCTACTGCAGCAGAAGAGCCAAACTTGGGGACGAACTCCCCAAGAGAGAGAAAGCACAGAAGCTGTTGGACACCTCTGACCTTAGAGCAGAAGACTTGCCACTGGTAAACATTGTTAACACCACCTTGCTGTGTGCTCTTGAGAGGGAGCTGAAGGGTCATGCCATAGCAGAGATGAAGGCCCTCGATGGCTTGCTTATTGACTTTGGAACGCAGACTTATGATTTTGGCTTAGATCTCTTCTCTAGGAAGGCGGTTTTATCAGATATTCTGGCTGAAAAGAACATGAGAAATGTAGGCCTGTACTTGGACACGGAGAGTGAATGTGTAAACAGGAGGCACAACAAGAATAATTCCTCTTTCTCATTCTCATGTAACCTTTTCTTCCGCAGGGATGAGTTTTCCTCACACTATAAGAATGTCCACTCAGACATACAGTCCTCCCTCGGCGGTTGGTTCCAGCAACGTTGCCCACTCTCTTATCTGGGTTGCACCTTCTTACAAAACAGGTTTCGGCCTGAAGGCCAAAAGTCACACGTTATCTATAGCAAGCAGTTGAAGACATTTGCACTTAAGCCACAAGTCGATTGTGCTTTGTATGAGGGGATAAAACCCAACTTTTCAAGAAGCCATCGAGGAAAGAGCAAAGATCCCCTGACCGGTCTCCCGTTAGAGATCCTTCAACATATTGCTGGGTTCCTGGATAGTTTCAGCCTGTGTCAGCTCTCCCAGGTATCATCTCTCATGAGAGACGTCTGTGCCATGTTGTTACAGGAGAGGGGGATGGTTCATTTGTACTGGGAGAAGAAGACCTACTCACATGGTGGAACGTCATGGAGATGTCGAAGGAAGGTAAGTGTCTGATCACAGAGACTGTAAGGTCATTTATCGAAGCAGAGATTCATTTACATGAGAGGGACAAAAAGTGTTCCCTCTTCTTATCCATTTATGTCGCCCTCCTCCCATAATAGTCCTTTATTTGCGTTTATACTTCCCAGTACATTGGACCAGCGTTAGACCTATGTACTGGGAAATATAAATGCAAATATAGACCTACTGAACATTGTGCTGGAACATACAGAACATATCTCATGAGCATGACTGGAGTGGATGCCTACAAGACTCCATGATCCTTTGTTCTCTTCTCCTGTTTCAGATCTGGAACTTCAGCAGCCTCTTCTCTCCTGTCCACCGGTGGAAGTTTGATGACATCTCTTCCATGTCTGAACACCTGAAGGTTTGTCCGTTTAATTCCCCGGAGCGGAAAGAGGATCCATTCCAGCTGCCCAGTGTGTCTGGTCCTCAGCAGGAAAAGCAGAGTTTATTAAACCTTGGAAGACTTAATCGTTGACCCCTGAATGAAGAACAATCACTGAGAGAGGGGGGGGGGGGGAGGTGATTATTGGTTATAATATGATTGGTTTCTATTACATGAAACCAATCATATTAACCGCTAGTTAGCTTTACCGGTCCAAAGTCCCTCCTCACCAAACCCCTCCATGATGTGGAATAATCCTGTAGTCTAAGCCAACTCAACTACCAAATATTAACCCTTTTTTCTCCATGATGTGTCCATCCCACCCCTATCCAGTATAACCCTCATGCTTCCAGTGACAACCTCCCACCATATTACCTACTGAATGTGGGCTATTCTCACCTACATGATTCATCCAACCTTGTCCCATCTCCGGCATGGTCACATGACCACCATTTGCTGAGCTGGGCCAATCACATACTGACACATGCAGGGATTGGTGCATAGACGCACAGAGTAAGTCTCCATACGTACATTTAGATTCATGCAGTCACAGTGTTGAACTGGGACATAAGGGACCCACTGCAGGAATACAATGTAACATAACAGTGCATTGCATGTAGGTTATTGGTAAGACAACCCGTTAAAGATACTTCCGAGGGCAAGGTCCCAGAGGGGTGATGGACAGGGTGTGGCCGACCTCTCAAGCAGACATAGCGGCTGAAGGTTATTAAAGACCTCCGGGACCTCCACATATTTAGGGCAGTTCATGCTGAGATGGGAAAGTTATTTAGATAAAATAAAATGGGTTATGGAACTTTTATGGAGATTGGGTAGATATGGTTATGTATATAGATTTGCACAATAAAGTGCGTAATGCCACCTTCCATTTATGCATTGAATAAACAGCCCATTTGCGTCAGTTTTGGATGAGTTACAGGTCTGTCACCGCGTGAGAGCAGAGTTGACCAACTAAGCAATAGGATTGGTCTGTTAGATGCATTTCTTACATCTCTTCCTGTTCTCTGGCCTTTTCACGTTGATGTTTATTGAATATGAGAATGTTAAAAAAATAAAAATGTTATAGTTAAATCCAGGAAACATGCAGTGGGCGCTGCGCTAAGGTGCGCAGGGACAATACCGCAAGTGATGTGCTTAGATGGAGCGGCTCAGTAACTAAGTGTCCACGGAAACTATTTTACGTATTCGGCAGCTATAATCCATACTTGCCGACTTTCTCCCATTGCTTTCCGGGAGATTCAGTGGAGGAGGTGGGCGTGCGGGGGGCGGGGCTCCAAAATCGCGTCATTTTGGACCCGCCCCCCGTGACGCAATGACGCAAACGCGTCATTTTACAGTCAGGGGCGGGGCCAAATGCCGCGATTCCCGGAGAATCGCGGTATTGTGGCCCTATTTCTGTAAATGCGGGATTTTGCCATACTCCTCCGGGAGTCCGGGAGACTCCCCCAAAATGCGGGAGTCTCCCGGACATTCCGGGAGAGTTGGCAAGTATGCTATAATCTTATATTGTCTCAGAGGCTGCTAAGCTCTGCACCCTGCTGTACAGTATCACATAAAGATATAGAGAATTTATGTAGAATATTGACAGATAGCCACATCGTCTCCATCCTTCTAATGTACCAGCACAGATTATTCCCCAATATCTCCTTATACTACACCTTCCTGCAGGCCAGCCGTGGGGGGTGATCTGCACACTGCAGTAACTACACATTTATAAAAGACAGACTCTGCGATTTAGCATTCATATATCATTGAGCAACTATTGCCAGTGGTAACCTCATTAATAGACCCAGTGAAGGAAAACCATGGTGCGCTTCAGGGGGTGGGGTACATTTAAAATGTCTGGTTTGCCAGATTTGGTGTTAGGAGGGAGCGGGTCCTAACCCAAATCATAGTGTCCAAATAAAGCTGCCCAGGATTTGAATGCTACATGCAAAAACAGACAGTAATTTTGTTGCATGCAAAAAAAACAAACCAACCCTTCCATTTGCACCTCTGACATCAGAACATGGGTTGTCCAAGTGTTGGTTTTCTTTCTCTATTTACCAGCAAGTCAGGGTGCCATCTAGTGGCTGATATTAGTCACAACACTTATTTTACTTTACTTGGTTTCTCAAGGAACCTTGGGGTGGTTTTTCTACATCATACAATATTTACATATGAATCAGTATATTTAAATTAATTTAGAAGTTAATAATAATGCACAATGTACAAGTGATTATTTAGCTATATTCAGGATATGAAGTTACATTGTATGTATAAAACACATGTATATATAGATTCTTATATTGCACTTCATCATTATCATCATCATCATCTTCTATTTATTTATATAGAGCCACTAATCCCGCAGCGCTGTACAGAGAACTGTTCACATCAGTTACACTTCAGTTGTTACTTAATGGCTGTCGTAAATACAATAAATGCCAATTTTTATATTGTATAGTGCTCATTTTCCGCATCCAGTGCTCGGTGCTACAGTAAATATGTTTAAAGAGCAATGGCCTCCTGCACGCGGAGGACACAGCTCTTCTGCCTTCAGACATTTCCCCTATTCTCACAAAACCCTCTCTCTCCGTCCCATTTCTCTGATCCCCTTTGCTTACAATATTCTCGAATGACTTGTCTTCAACAGTCTGACCCACTTCCTCTTCCTCCTCTCTCTCGTTGATCATCTTCAGTCAGGCTTCTGACCAATGACCTACTTCTGGCCACTTCTCCTTGACCTCGCTGTAGCTTTCAACACTGTTGGTCACTCTCTTCTCCTTGACACCTTTCATTCCATTGGCCGTCACGTCCTCTCCTGGTTCTCCTACTACCTCTCATGCTGCTCCTTCAGTGTCTGTAGTTCGGGCTCCCACTCCCCTCCTCTTCCTCTCTCTAAAGGATCCGTTCTCTCTTGGTGAACTCAATTGCTTCTTTGGCCTCCTCTACCACCTCTGCTTGCCTGACTTCTCACCCTCTTACCTATGCCGTGTGTCCAGCTGCCTCTCCAAAAACTCCACCTGAATGTCCCAACGCTTCCTCAAGCTTAACGTGTCTAAATCTGAGTTCATTATCTTGCCCCTGCTTATGCCCCTACCCTGACACACATCATCTTCACAGTCAACAAACTTCACTCTCCCCCGTTCCCCACACTGCCTCAATGCCATCCTTGCCCTCAGATTCACCACTCACATCCAGCCCCTCTCCTAATCTTATAGCAGCCGCCTCCTCCTCCTCACTCAGCAAGTAACTAAAACCCTGGTCCATTTGCTCATTATTTGCAGTCTTGACCACTGCAAACGGCTCCTAGCTGGCGCTACAATCCATGAATACAATGAATGCTACGAGTAGATTAATCTTCCTGTCCCATTGCTCCTTAACCACATTCATGCTCTGTAAATCCCTTCACTGGTTACAACTTGCTTCCAGTTCAAGCTGCTCACCCTCACTTACAAAAGTTTTGACTAATACTTCCCCTCCACACATCTCCGGCCTTGTCACGAGATCCAGAGTGGCATGACCACTTCGCTCCGTCTCAGATCCTCATCTCTATTCCACTCTTACCACCTACTGCTGCCACTTCAGTTGCAAAGACTTCTCCAGCGCTGCACTTCACCTATGGACCGCATTGCCTCGCCCTACAAGACTCTCCACTAACCTACAATCCTCCAGACACTCCCTCTAAGTTCATCTCTCCCCAATGTCCCCTCTCTCTATTTACTCCATCCACTTGTGTCATATTTGTATCTATTGTCTCTCACTACCCTTCCCTCGAACACATAAGCTCTCACAGGCAAGGTCCTATCTACCCTATGTCTCCTGACCGCCCCACCTTGTAATGTCTGAGTCTTATGCTGTTTCATCAATCTCACACCTGGAATTCATATCGTGCGAGCAGTGACTGTTAGCTCATGACTATCCATACATGTGTTATTATGCTTATTTGTATCCATGTATGTGTTAGTCTGTATATTATATTAACGTGTGCCATCTGTAATATTATTGTCCGATGCTGGGGCACCTTACAAATAAATGGCAATGATGATTTTTGAACAGAATTCTTGAGACTACAGACAGCGAACCAGGTACATTACTGAAGCACCCAGTACAGAGGGTCCCTGGACAGTGGTGGATAATAGGGACTCATAGGTGCCAACAGCACCAGGTTTTCAATGTAAGAGTCCCTATTTTTCAGTACTGACCAATTGTACTGTCTGTTTTGCTGCACACTAGATGTAATGCTTACCATCCATTCTTACGGCTTTATAAGTGTTTAAAAAGGCCTTTAATATGTAAAGGATACACTAGTACTACATTTAATAAACATGACAATGTGGAGTGCAGTCCATCCAGACCAGATACACTGGATTAGTAGTAACATTTCCCGGTACATTATTGGTGTTAGAGAGTACAGAAACGGTTGAAGCTATAACCGCAGATGCAGACCCCATATAGACTCTATTCATTACATGGAACCTTCATAGACTGGAGATTTGCTTAATTTCAACCACACGTTTAACTCACAGAACAGAATAATGTTGTTATCAGTAGATCATAAAACAACATTTTACATAAACCTTTGTGACCCCAGAACCGTTCTCTCCCGCAGGAAGTCGCAGTAACATTTAGACGACATTTGGTGCATATTATATAGTTTATTAATAAATAATTAAATCATTCACATTAAGGACACATTGAGACTGACAGCAATGTGACATGTAACATTCCTCGTTCTCGTCACCCCTCCGTTTCCTCTGGTCTGAGAGTGAAGTTTAGATCGCTCACAGTCTGGTTAATTTGCCGAGTTATCTGCTGTATAAGAACCTGGAAATAACAGACAAGAATACAGTACAAAGGCTTACTCAAGCTGCTGCACTACAAGTTCCAGCTGTGCCTGAGGCTGGCAGAACAGTGCTGAGACTTGTAGTTCCCCAGCAGCTGGAGAGATTATACAGGATACTTTGTGTGAGGAGGAAGTGGAATATATAACTGAAGGCAGTCTATCCTTTTGTGGTGCACTTGCTGTGGAGAATGTTTAGTCAGCGACAAGTTACCTACAGCAACAGCTCAGGATATCAGTGGTTTATCAAACCAAATTCTAAAAAGGGGATGAACGATCTTGGTGTTTATTTTGAATTAACTATAGTATAAAATCTCACTTATATTAGCCATTAAACATACTGAACCTTGTTGAATATTATTCCTAACTAGACCTTGGAATAGCGCACAGTCCCTGCCCCCACACTCACATTAACCTGGTCCTGGCACAGGGAGATGCCAGACTGTATACTCCTCCAGTACCCACTGCTGCCATCCGCAGGATAACCAGCATCATGTCTGCGAGGGGGGTCTTCTGTTCTACGTAGTTTATTCTGTGTGGAAAATAAACCATTAAACTCAAAAGGCATGCAAGTAAAACATTTAAATGTTGATGGGGTGGGGGGGACATTAAGACAGAAGGAGCCAATTTCACACTAATGACCGTGTAATCACGTACAGGCTGAGGCACGTGACACGATGACCTCTCTGTCCGCAGAGTGTCCTCGCTCCACCACCAGTCGTCCCAGAGACTGTCCAGGACCTGGAGGTCCCGCTCTTCTAATTTCTCTAGATGATCTCTCACCAGAGATGACATCTGCTGATCCACGAGAGTCTTCAGGGTGACACTTCCTCGTTTAATGGCTTTCAGCTCTAGATCTGCATTGGAGAAAAATTACCACCATTGGGCTAATATCACACAAGCATGTGATGTGCAGAAAACTATTCAGTTCTGGAATTTTTTTTGTTTACTGAGCTGTGAACAGACTTGTTGTTACATCTCAGTCTTGCTGTTACATCTCAGTTCTTCTGTCCTTACTGTGCTATGGTAGATCACATAGTGTATGGTTTAATTGGAGTTTGGTGCACACTTGTTTAGGCCATTTTGCTCATGGTCCATTTAATAAATGCATGGGTTTTCTCAAGAGTAAGACCGAATGAAAGCCATCACAAGAAACACTGGTTCTTGTTCCCCAAATTCTCCTGGATCTCTCTGTTGCATTTGACACTGCTGACCACTCTCTCCTCATACAAACGCTACAATCCCCAAGTCTTCAAGACATTGTCCCATCCTACCTATCTAATCGCTCTTTCAGGAGGTTAGAAGCTTCCTGCTTGACATTTCTATTTCTGTTGACATGGCTATAAATCCCACCCCGCAAGCTCGCTGTCTAGGTGTTATCCTTGACTCGCAACTATCCTTTGTTCCCCACATCAACTCTATATCTAAATCATGTTACATACATCTAAAAAAACATTTCCAGAATACACACATATCTCTACAAGACACTGCAAAAAAACTTTAATTCATGCACTTATCTCCTGCATTGACTATTGTAATTCCCTCCTTACTGGTCTTCCCAAAGTCAGACTCTCACCCCTACAATATATTTTGCACACTGCAGCTAGATTGATTTTCCTTGCAAACCGTTCTTCCTCTGTTGAATCACTGTCAGTCTCTACATTGGTTGCCTTTTTTCAATGAATCCAATATAAAATTCTTCTACTAACATACAAGGCCATCAACAAAACTGCACCGACATACACCTCTTCACTGGTCTCAAAATATATCCCAACTTGTCACTTCCTTTCTGCACAAGATCTGCGTCTCTCACCCACTCATCACTTCCTCCCATGCTCGGTTACAGGACTTTGTTCAAGCTGCACCCACTGTGTGGAATTCCCTCCTTTGCACAGTAAGACTTTCCTCTAGTCTTCAAACCTTCATGCGTTCTCTGAAAACCCACCTCTTCAGACAAGCTTATGATATTCCTCAACCACCCTCTTAATCTCCCCTATTACCACCCTCTACACAGCTAACACAAGCAAACAACCCTCTGACCAAGATAGTTGTGTGACCGAGCACACAGCCCACTAAATACTTTGTAACCTTTGCATTCTACTGGACAAATATACAATATGATATAGCACTTACCCATGTGTATCAAACCATTGTCCCATAGATTGTAAGCTTGCGAGCAGGGCCTTCTTACCTCTCTGTATGTATGTATTACCCAGTATTGTTTTATTACTGTTTGTTCCCAATTGTAAAGCGCTACAGAATCTGCTGGCACTATATAAATAAATGATGATGAAAACATGGCTGTCCCTGTCAATCATTTGAGGATACTTTCATACACCTTACTGCTGCCAGGCAACACGCCCTACAACAGATGTCAGCACCTAAAATCTCAAAATTACTCTCCCGATACTCCTGCTCCTCAACATTCAGCAGCTACGAGACTCTAAAGACCTGCACTCCCCCCACATTCCAGTCTCTCCAGATGGTATCACCCCACCTGTAAATACCTCTACTCAGGAAACGATCGGTGGACACCTACTGGCTTTCTCCAGATTTCTGGTGACATCTTCTGCTCGACGCTCCAGTCCGGACAAACGGGACTCTATATCCGCAAAATAAATCTGGTGCTGCTCTAAGTCCGTCTTCAGAGAGTTTTTTAGCTCCCGGATTGAGGCCAAAGGTCCCTGTTTGAGATAAAGTGTTAGATTGAGAAGACCCCAAATATTGGTGACCTGTCATTTTAGCCTAATCAGGAAATATATTATATGGTCATTATCTATCCTGACATCTGAATGTACATTAGATAACATTTCCAGCAAATTCTTGTGTGTAAGCAAACAAGGGGTTAATGTAGGTTGATGTTTGCTTCAGGACGCTTTACTTAAGTCAGCTGGCTTTCTTGTTTAATCAGAGATGCCTGGTGTCACAGGATTGCTTTTTGCCCAGTCCACACATCCTAAAAGCTTGGCTGAAATTGCTTTTGCTGGAAGGACCATATTTGGGTCACTCCACATTATACTCCTTATGGGAACCATAATGAATCAAAGCAATGCTTCCCATAAGACATGTTTGAGAAGTTGTAACTCCTGGAATAAACCAGATAATGGGTGTCAACATACAGGGCCCCATAAAATCCAAGACAGCATAACCATGTTTTATATGTATGTGCAAAAAAATAAAAAATAAAAATGTTAACATGATTAGTAGAATGACCCTTCACCTATGTTCCAGAAGAGGTAAAATATATTTACAGAACTGTATAGAGCTAATTATTAGAACAGTTATTAGACAAAAGGGCAATAAAAACTGTTGCAGAACAGATTAGCATACCAGAACACCTATTGCCATCATGTCACAGAGGAGGAATGTTTAAAAGTAGTCTGTCAATTTTAGAAATGGATAGCATTTGGTGCTCAGTCTTCTACTGATGAACTATCAATACCTTCTGGCCTTCCCAACGCAGCAGATTACATACAAGTGTATGAATGTAATTCTTCTGTTTCTGTGTTTTATTTTAGATAAACTGTTTTGCACTGAAGTTTTATGTATGTTAATTTGTTAGCAAAAATTTTATTTAACAAACATTGTGATTTTGTCATGAAATCACATATAATAATGTTCTGTCTTTGTGTTCTTAAAGATTTCAAATCCGATATGCCACATTTATGCCTGGGATTGTTTGGTTTACAGAAACTCTAAATAGATTAACTTGCAATTGCATTTTGCAATAAGTCAGTGACTAACCAAAGTCCAAGCTCTTCAATTAAATCTTAAGGGTGGGAGAACTTTGGGTTTAATAACTAGAGTTTTTGGTTTCTCTTTAGTCAGACCAGGCGGTTTTGTGCCAATTAATCCTCACGCACAGGTCACACATGCCCAGGAGGGTCTTGTCATGACAGAACTCAAATCTACTATTTTTCAGACAACAGGGATGACACAGCAACAGCTCCGATGCAGTCAGGCACTCACCCGTTTCAGACTTTGGTCAGATTGCAGGTCATTTTTGGTAAAGTCTTTGTTCTCTCTTTGGTTCATGTTATACAGGCATTCTGATAGAGAGGAGAAAATAGCCAAGAGACGTGGGATCTACTGCAGTAGCAGCTATCTATGCACACTATCATTTATTTGTCACTTTTATAACACATAACCTCATAGTATTTCGAAATATATATATATATATATATATATATATATATGCAAAGATATTTTCAATAACTGGGCTGTTTACAGGAAGGAATCTAGAAGTAGCTGGTCAAAGGATGGTCAGAATATTACAGCTTTGCGACCTTGCTGTGCACAATTAATTCATAACACTGAAGGAGCCTTGTACAATCTCCTATAGCGGCCTGCCCCCGCATAAACCAAGAATGACTCCGGGTGCCCCCCTACCAGCCTGACTCACCACCTGGGAAGTCTCTCTGATGCTCCTGTGACCTTCTACACATCATACAGTGACTCTGGCACTTCTGGCTCTTCCCTACAGAACTCTGATAAGAAGCCAGAGACACGAGATCAGAGGTAGCTCGCTGTTAGTGACATCGTGCAGCTTTATGGCAGCGAACAGAGACGTACACAGAAAGACAGTCAACTCCAGCAAATGTAACAAGCATAAGAAAATAAAATTTTCACTCCAGATAAAAAATAGCAAGGAAATCAGGAAATTGTGATGCTACCGCATTAGCGCATGTAAACTTTAGGGACAGGTCAGGGATTTTACTGTACAGACAACATACCCCATCCAACGACTCAGCTGTCTGGCGCTCTTGACAGGACAAACACGTCATGGGGGGTCCAGGCATCCAACCAGCATGGCTAACCTGCAGGCATATAGAGGAGGGAACTTATGAATAATACAGCCACATGGTGTCTGGTCGGAGTCCATCAATAGACACAGAAATGTCCGATACCCAAGGTCTGGATTTAGGACTAGGCCATGCAGGTCCGGACACTTTGCTCCTCAGTAATACGTTTATCATTCGCATTTAATACATTATAACCATAGAGAAATGAAATAAGCAGCCGCACTCTCACCGGTCTGAAATGACGCAGGGCTGTTGGGTTGACCAGATGCCTAACTGGTTTCACATTGCAAACAGCAATAGAGGGGGTCAAGGCAAATATTCCGGATAATCTG
Organism: Mixophyes fleayi; assembly: GCF_038048845.1. NCBI lineage: Eukaryota > Metazoa > Chordata > Amphibia > Anura > Limnodynastidae > Mixophyes > Mixophyes fleayi. The sequence goes on from NC_134403.1 coordinate 373,742,588, forward strand.
TCCATTTCTGCATAGTGCTGTCCCTACAGGACTTTACCAGTGCTTGATTGTACAATAGTAGTCAGAGCCTTGAGTGACAGCTAGTAAGAGGGTGGGGTCAGAAGCGGCAGGGGTATAACTGCAGAAAGCTCTGCCGAAGACGCAGAAATTGCGATCTCTAGTAATGACCTGACCTGGGTCTCCTTAGGCCTCAACCCCCTATCTAGGCCAGTAATGTAAATTAGAGCCGCTGAGGTATCAATGGTTCAATACTGAATGATGCATTTTATTCTACAATTACAACATTAACACAGGTCAAGTGGTTAGGAATCAGGGGCACGGGGGCTGAAAGGATTTAAGTGCATCATACAACATACAGTCTGGGGGCAATGATCGGTTTTACTGAACTTTCCATTGATGCAGTTATTTGTTATTCACTTATAAGGCTCAGAATACAAATAGGTAGTGAGAATTACTCTCCATAAGAATAAGATTAATTGTACTGTAGAAGGGCAAAAAACAAACAGGGACAAGTCATTAAATTATCCTTGAAAGTTGAGGATTATTTTGTCATTAGACATGTCAGATTTAAGCAGCGATGATAACGACCCAATGTTAGTTGGAGCGGTGTCTCCTCCACGACACCAATAAGAGGACTCCTTTCTGTCAACTACCCAGCTGCTGCCTAGTCCCTCATCCTACAGTATTTGGATTATTGTAGACAAACAGATCATCTTCTGATGTGAATAAATAAGTTTTATCTTTCTAGATATGGTGGCCATGTACAGCTCACAATATCCTTTAATGGCAACCTATCAATTGAGCTTCACAGTATAGTTTAATGTCTATGTTATCCAAGCTGTAACCAGACGATCCCTTCCACCAAGATGCCCATTGTCTCTTCCGCTCTCGGACTAACACAGAGACATGGGTCAACCACACTCTGAGCTCTGCTTATGGTGGGGCATGTGCCAGCTTTGTGATCACTCCTGTCCCTCATGCTCTGCTCACTCACATCCCCCTCCAACCACCAAAGGGTGGCACACCCACGTCTATGCCACAAGAGGGCATTACAGTTCCTTTATACAGCCAGAATTAGAGAAGTAATGGCCGCCTCCATATTAGAAAACACTTTCCACAATGTCAGTTTCTGGATTCTGGAGTCAGGAACTCACCGCTAATAGGTCTTGGAGCCAGGGAATTTCTGTGACAAGTCTGTGCCAGCAGCGTATAGATTCCAATTGGAAGAAAAATTCATTAAACAACTCAAAGGGAGATCTGGAAAGTAAATGTGGGAGAAAAACAAAACAAAAAGTTACACATATCAGAAGAGATTGTGGATGCTGATGATTACAATGAATGTTGGGGACGATGACCTTAACTGGCCCTCGCTGAACAATATTTATAGGAGTACGTCTACACAGAGATTACCCACCAATCAGGATATAGACCACGAATTCTGCAGATAAGCTGTAAATATTTTGGTGCTTAGGTGGCTTTAACAAGACAACTCTTTTATGATCATCATTAACATTTATATAGCGCCAGCAAATGCCATAGCGCTTTACATTTGGGGACAAACACAGTAATAAACAATAGTGAATAAAGCAGACAAAGGTGTTGTGTATTAATATATGACGTGAGCGCAACCTAAGGGCAGCCTGTTAGACAATCCCCTTTCCTTAATAAGCTCAGAAAGGGTTAATGGTGTCAGCGACAGCCCCAGTCACATTACAGAGGTGGGAACGTCCATCCGACCTCCAGTAAAGACAAGAGGGACGGACGAGAGATAGATAGAGAGATCTGTCTACCAAACACACAGACCGACATAAACCACAGACAGCCGGTCTCAGTGAGCAGATCTTACACCAGGTTACAGACCAGAGAGAGCGAGAGGGACAGAGAGAGCGAGAGGGACAGAGAGAGCGAGAGGGACAGAGAGAGCGAGAGGGACAGAGAGAGCGAGAGGGACAGAGAGAGCGAGAGGGACAGAGAGAGCGAGAGGGACAGAGAGAGCGAGAGGGACAGAGAGAGCGAGAGGGACAGAGAGAGCGAGAGGGACAGAGAGAGCGAGAGGGACAGAGAGAGCGAGAGGGACAGAGAGAGCGAGAGGGACAGAGAGAGCGAGAGGGACAGAGAGAGCGAGAGGGACAGAGAGAGCGAGAGGGACAGAGAGAGCGAGAGGGACAGAGAGAGCGAGAGGGACAGAGAGAGCGAGAGGGACAGAGAGAGCGAGAGGGACAGAGAGAGCGAGAGGGACAGAGAGAGCGAGAGGGACAGAGAGAGCGAGAGATCTGTCTACCAAACACACAGACCGACATAAACCACAGACAGCCGGTCTCAGTGAGCAGATCTTACACCAGGTTACAGACCAGAGAGAGCGAATTCAGAAGTGGTCAGACAAGTTACAAGGGATTTGGCTGGCAGAAAACTCAATACTGAACAGAATTGTGTTCAAACCCCAGCAGATATCAGTGGCTAGCTGGGCTGGGGGCAGGGGGCATGTGCACCCCTGGGTGGTCCCATAGTGAGCTACCTTGGGCTGGGTCACTTTCTTTTTGTTTTTCCTTTAAACCTGTCCTAATAGGCTGCTAAGTCGAGTCTGGTCTCCCAGGCTAAAATTTACCAGCCCTCCCCTGGCAGATGTGAATATAATATATCACAGTTCGGGCAGCTCGAGAGCAGGAATTCGTTTTACTATGACTTGGAAACCTTCAGCAGATTGTACTGCACAGTCTAATGAGGTCTTCATACCGTCCACCAAGGAACTGGAAGAGTGGCCAGAGGAACGCAGCCGGAGAATCCTGCTTGGAAGGCTCCCGACACCGGCAGGTCCTGGGAATGTTTCGAGAACAGCCAAGAAACTACGGGAGAGAGGACACATAGCGCATTAATAAGTTACCCCTCCTTGGCTCTTACTCTTCATCACAACTACACTCAAATACTGTGTTAATAATGAAAATGTGGGACAGCCATACACTGCCCCCCCCCCCCCCCTTATCTACCAATACAAAACATGACTTTTTTTAATGCACATGTGTTACTTACATATAGTTACAGTATTGTATACAAGATGTAGGTGTAGAACACAGTAACAGACACACGGCAGTGCCCAGCCACATGAGCTTACGGTCTAAAGCAGCTAAGGATACGTGAAACACAAAAGGTTTTATTTGTGAGCAGAGATAAAGGTCTGAGAAAGAACAGATTGGTGAAATTGTGTTATCAGTGTTACCTGGTGCAGAAGCTTCACACAATCCTGTAGAGACTCTTTATACGGAGAGTGGTCCAGGCTCTGTGACTTCTTCCTGCAGATCTTCATTAGATCACAGAGATTGTGTCTGGAGAGTAATTTAGAAGTTGAAATAATAATCCAGGAGCTCTGCTCCCTCCTATAGATCAGTGTTTCCCAACCTCAGAGGCCCCTAACAGTGCAGGTTTTCCAGGTCACAAGTGATATAATTATACCACCTGTGGATCTTTCACAATGTGTCAGTCAGTAATGACTACATCTGTGCTCCAACAAGGAGATATGGAAAACATGCACTGTTAGGGATACTTGAGGACAGGGTTTGGGAAGCACTGCTATAGATAAATGATCTTCTCGTATAGGTTATGTTACAGTGATGTGAATAACCTAAGTAAATGCTTAATCAAACGAGACCACCACAATTAAGTGCTGCATTGAGAATCTGTTGATAGCACAACCCTGCACAATGAATTTTGCAGAACACTATTTTACACTTCCAGAACAGAGTGCAATTAGTTTGACAAATAATCAGAAAGACAGGTAAAGTTACCTGGACCAAATGCATAAGTGCTTTTTTGTATTATTATTTTTTAAAGACAAAAAAAAATAAATAATGTTGTACCTATGAACAATCTTTGATTTAGCTCCTTTTGGAGACCAGGGATGGTTCTGGTGAAATTTCTGTTCCATCTTTGGTACTAGTGGGTGAGATACAATATAGATTAGGAGAAGATTAGTTTACCCCCAGTTACAAGTCTCCTATATTCCCAATAGACAGGTGAAACCCTCTCAGCATCACACTGAGGACAGGAAAGACCTCAGACTCCTCCACCAGCCTCTAGTGGTAACATCACCCCAGGGTAATGACAGAGCATTACATAGCCTCACAGTTATCTACTACCCATCCTGAGCTATTTCAAAGTGTGATACAATATAACATAACCCCTGCACAGAATACTCTGCTCCCAAACATCCAATTGCAGTGACCTGGGGTGAATCATTTGGTTAAATATTCCTCATCAACGAATTCCGCCCAAATATCCACAAGAAGTCAAAAAGTAAAAGAGTCAGCTGATACTAGAATATCAAAGTGGGGAAAGAGGAGCAGAACATTATCACACTGAGAAATGGTGCAAGGTTTACAGCTAACCCCAGAATTTTGGATTTAGTTTGGTAAGAAGCAGAAGATTAAACCATGAGAGGAGATAGAACACCACAAATCAGAGCAATATAAAGATTTATATCCTGTATCAGAGTTTGCATAGACCCACCCTGTGCCTCTGACCTGTGTCTGGGGAGTAACTACCTGCAGGCAGGATCCCTCCAGACTATTTGTAATGTAGGGATCAGCTGAGCCAATCCCAGGTTAACTCTTTGCAGGACAGTAAGTGACAGATCAGAGGTTACAGGGAATGTTATTTATTTATAATAATTTTATAGTAATGTAACAATGTGTCCAGTGCTAGAAATGTTTAATTATCTACAGAGGTATGGGGGAACTACAGGTTTCAGCATGGCAACAATCAGGGATGACTGAGCATGGAGTTGTCACATGACTGCCCGGAACAAACATGGTGCCGCTGGGCTCAGACGCAGTGACGTCGCACGACGCAGGAGACTGACGCGCCGGGTTTGAACCGGCCAGGGCGGCGGTTTGCTGGAGGAGTTCGGGCTCAGCTGGCCCGTTCCGGGTGAGGGGGCAGAGAATGGGGCGAGGTAGGTCCCGGCTGGGGGAGGGGCTAAACGTCTTGTGGGAGTGTCCATTGTAGATAGGCATGTGGCGACCCTTGTGGAGCAGAGGGGGGAGGGGTGGAGGTTTGTGCCTTGTGCCTTGTGTTTTGTGTTGAGCGGGGAGGGGAGGGGCATAGGGGGAGCCTTGGGGAGGAGCATAAGGTGACCCTTGGGGAGGGGCATAGGGGGAGCCTTGGGGAGGAGCATAAGGTGACCCTTGGGGAGGGGCATAGGGGGAGCCTTGGGGAGGGGCATAAGGTGACCCTTGGGGAGGGGCATAGGGGGAGCCTTGGGGAGGGGCATAAGGTGACCCTTGGGGAGGGGCATAGGGGGAGCCTTGGGGAGGAGCATAAGGTGACCCTTGGGGAGGGGCATAAGGGGAGCCTTGGGGAGGGGCATAGGGGGAACCTTGGGGAGGAGCATAGGGCGACCCTTGGGGAGGGGCATAAGGGGAGCCTTGGGGAGGGGCATAGGGGGAGCCTTGGGGAGGGGCATAAGGGGACCCTTGGGGAGGAGCATAGGGTGACCCTTGGGGAGGGGCATAAGGTGACCCTTGGGGAGGGGCATAGAGGGAGCCTTGGGGAGGGGCATAGGGGGACCCTTGGGGAGGGGCATAGGGTGACCCTTGGGGAGGGGCATAAGGTGACCCTTTGGGAGGGGCATAGGGTGACCCTTGGGGAGGGGCATAAGGTGACCCTTGGGGAGGGGCATAGAGGGAGCCTTGGGGAGGGGCATAGAGGGAGCCTTGGGGAGGGGCATAGGGGGACCCTTGGGGAGGGGCATAGGGGGACCCTTGGGGAGTACAAGGGTAAAATCTCCCTAGAGAGAGGGTGGGGTATGTTTACGCAGTGAATATCTGTTGGACTCTCTGCTGCTAGATAACGTTATTATCGTTATTATCATTATTATTTGTGAATAATCTCCAATTATGATACATAACACAAATGATTCCATTCTAATCCCTCAGGTACTTTCTGAAAGCTGCGTTATGCACCAGGCTGTAGGAATAATTTACTAGCATTACAGTTTAGTGCAACATTTGCATATAATCATAGCAACCAATTAGAAACTTCCTTTCATTATCTAAATTGCACTAGACAGATTAAAGTTAACTGCTGATTGGTTGCTGTGTATCATTACATATTTCTGTACCTAAATACAGAGCTAGTAAATGCCCTCCTGTGTCTGTTGTGGATTGTTAGAGATCTCTTGTACATATTAAAGTCTTCTTGTTTCCATCGCAGGACTGGTTCTGCCGGGGGCTGGTAATTCTGACTCCGCTTCACCCAGTTTGTGGCTTCCCGGCGTCCGATCAGCAAATGAGAACGTAACTAACAACACTGTCCTCTGTCGTGGTGTAACCAAGGTCCAGACTCTACACAATAACCTGAGGAAGTGAACACAACTTGTTGTTGTTGCTCAGTAGGTTTGTGTTTATGGCGGACTGGCCGGGTCATTGTATGAATAACCTGAGCTGGTAACTGAGAACTGCATGATGCAGTCATTGCACAGGCCGCCGGTAGCTGGTGGTTCTCCGGCTACTAGTGTCAGCCTGGCAAATATTTTGTTTGGCGGTATGACAGTAAAGGAAGATAACCGCAAAGCCAAGATGCCTTGTACAACTAAAGCCGTTCTTGGGCCTCACAACAGTCGCAAACGCAACCGGCCCCAATCTCTAACCAGCCCGGGGTCAGAAGACTCCACAAGTCCCTCAACTTCAAAGAGGGCATCACTACATAGCAAGTATAGTAAATCCCGACCTCAGGATCATGGGCTCCAGGCCCAGAGAGCTGGATGGAGCAAGGACAAGTCTGCAGACACCAGCACCATCGCAAGCTACAATAAAAACTACATCCTATTCAGCCCGGCACAGCAGGCCTCCATACTAGAGAAACAGAAGAGACAGGACCACAATGCCAGTGCCAACCTGTCTGTATCCGTTCTAGCACCCCCTGCTGGTCTGGACCGCACACTACTGGAGACCAGCCTTTCTGCCACTGGTAAATATGATGCCACCGGTGTTCACTTGGCTTTAACACTTTACTGTTGGCTGAATCAATGATTATCAGCTCCAATATTTGTCAGATCTCTAATATCCACACAATTCTAATCCCCGAAGACTTTCCCACCTTCACCTCCTGCCCCTTCCTCCCTAACAGTCCACAATTTTACACCTATTTCAAAGGCAAAATTAGCACTGTTCAATGGGATACGCCAAATTCCACCCACACTACCCACTATCACCTACACAACCCAATCCACCTTCCATTCATTCTCTCCAGTAACTGAACACGAAGTCTCTGCTCTAATCTCATCATCTCAGCCTACAACCTGTCCCCTAGACCCTATTCTCTCTCAACTACTCCGCTCCCTCTCCTCCACTGCATGCCCACCTCTAACTCACCTCTTCAACCTGTCTCTCTCCACTGGCACATTTCAATCTTCCTTTAAGCATGTGCTCATCTCACCTATTCTAAAGAAACCATCTCTCGATCCAGCCTCTCTCTTCAACTTCCATCCTACTTCTCTCCTCCTCTTTGCCTTCAAACTACTTGAGCGATTAGTGTAAAAACGCCTGTCTCACTTCTCTCCTCTCATTCCGTTCTCCGCTCTCTGCAATCAGACTTCTGTCCCCAACATTCCACTGAAACTGATCTCACAAAATTGGCCAATGATCTACTTACTGCAAAGTCTAAGGGGTATATTTACTAAACTGTGGGTTTGGAAAAGTGGAGATATTGTCTATAGCAGCCAATCAGATTCTAGTTATCATGTATTTAGTATATTCTGCAAAATGACATCTAGAAGCTAATTGGTTGCTATAGGCAACACCTCCACTTTTTCAAACCTGCAGTTTAGTAAATATACCCCGAAGAGTCATTTCTCCATACTTATTCTTCTGGACCTCTCTGTTGTTTTCTGCCATGTTGATCACCCTGTTCTCCTACACCCCTCACTCCTCTGGCCTACAACGTTCCTTCCTGGTTCCCGTCCTAACTATCCAGTACTTTAGATATTGCACCATTTTGGTACAACAGCCAGTTTGAATTTAAAAGGAATTGTCCATTGAGCAGACTAGATGGGCCAAGTGGTTCCAATCTGCATCACATTCTATGTAAAATACCACAGGGGACATTAATGAAAGGGACGGATAGAAGTAAGATTTCCGGCTGGCTTATTTGGATTTGTCCTGAACAAATATTTAGCACAGTCGATGAGCCAGTATGTGATAAATCCGCTCTCATTGACTACAGTTATTACATCCAGGTCGTAGATGGCACCGGAGCTCCCTACATTTCATTATTATGGGAGCCTTATATGTCGCACATAAGTGATTTGTCCATGTCCGCAGCAAATCCAATAGTAAATATAACGGGGAGTATAGAGACGTTTCAGCTGATACACACTCGTCACATGCAATATGGATCCCGGCGCTACACACGCAATAAGCATGACCATCTGCTACATGTTATTCTCTGTCTTTGGAGATCTGCCACCTGAGACCCCTTAACAATATTACTAATAATAATAATGGCCGTATTTAATGTACTTTGTATAAGTACACTCTATTTTTAGGCTTTTCTTTTTTGTCTGTTTTTCTTTAAAAATTCAATAAACAGATGATATAAAAAATAAACATACAAAACAAGTAATAATGCCATAATAATGGCTTTATGTAATTTCTCATCTTGCCACATTATTTCCTGTACTGCTCCAATACATATTGTATTTTTAGTAAAATTGGGATTCTGATTCTGTGGGTGCTTTTGACTAAAGGTTATGGCTTAGTTAAAGCCCATTATCTAGTATAATGTCCCCACTGGGGCACTGTACTATCATAATCAGAGTTATATTTCTTAAACCATTTACAGGCAGAATCATGTACAAGAAACACTAATCTCCAACATTGAAATTTTGGTATGAAACATAAAGGTAAAATACATTGGAAACATTGATGAAAACTGGTGTAAAAAAAACAGGGGGTGTTGTCTAAGTAAGAATCTGATACCCTCCTATATCCCTGGCACTAGCTTTTATTTGTTCAGCGGTAACCTGAAATCTCACTGCAGCTCTGATATAATATAAAGTATTACCTCCTCGCTCCATTATACACAGCAAAAACACAAAGGCCTCTCTATCACAGTGTACTAATGGGATCTAATACAGGCCAGAATGCTGGGACGTAGCTGCGGTCACATCGCTGGCCCGGTCTCTCTGTAGGAATTCATCAATCCACATAAGTCAGTTCTCCAAGGCAAGATGAGCAAGTTGTCAGTCACTGTGTGTCTGCTCTGTTAGAGGAACTCCCTCCTAACGTTGCTACTGCTGCAGGGAATTGAGAGAGCATGGTGGACATGTTTATATATGTATAAACACTCCAGTTATATGACTTATTCAGCAATACAGACTTAGAGATATATCGTCATCTTTGTTTATCTGTAGGCGCTGAAGTGCTGGACAGTCAGAATGGGAAACCGTACAAACTACAAATCACACATAAAAACAGAGCAAGTACTGGACATATCAGGGGGAGAAGAGGATAGAGAGGTCCCTGATCGTTACATCTTACTGTGCAAACAGACCTGCATTTAATGACGACCATTAAATGCCGGTCTTACTGAACACTAATAAGAAAATAAGCTAATAATTAACTGTCACTTTTTAATTAATTAGAAGAAACATTTAATCTATTCTGTTTATAGAATCAGTCACCCAGGGAGATGTTACTCTGACAGATACTTTGTAGCCAGGGCTGATTGACTGCTTGTAGCTGACAGTAATTGGGAGGCAGGTGTTTCCTCAATCTGTATCTTTGTCTGACATGTTATTATCACATATCTGTTGTTTCCTCTAAGGACAAAGCCTCCGTATGGCAGCTCCGGAGGGTCTGGCAGACAAGCTGCTGCTGGCCAGCTGGGGTCTGCCCGCGGCCGTCCTGGAGAAGTATGGCAGCCTGGGCGTGGTGCAGATGTTTGAGTGGCAGGCGGAGTGTCTGATGCTGGGGCAAGTCCTGGCCGGGAGCAACCTGGTCTATTCTGGTGAGTCCCATTCCAGGTGCCATCTGTTTTACTACCAGTGCCAGGTACCTAGCTGGCACTTAGTGTTTATTATCCTGTGACAGGTCATTCTGAATGTTTATTCTGTATATAACAGGAGAGGCAGGTGGTCCAGGTGAGAACGGAAGCTCTCATATTGGTAGAGGCTGACACCATCTCTGTATATAGTGACAGTAAACACAGTAGTAAAATAAGACGGGGTACAATTAGATAAAGCGGTAAGAGGGCGCTACTAGCGGGGCTACAATGTATGTTACCTGCTGGAAAAGAATTTGTGGTGGTTTGTACCGTTAGGACTAGAGGTATGATGATATATTGTATTTATCTGTGAGCTGATCTACAGCACATTTCTGGTTTCTGTTGTCTATAAAGACATAATATCAGGTATATATAAGTGGTATCCCGCAGTTATACTGAGCACCTGATGTCGATCTTCTCTCCCCAGCTCCTACAAGTGCAGGGAAGACGCTGGTGGCTGAGCTGCTTATTTTGAAGAGAGTTCTGGAAACACGGAAGAAAGCGCTATTTATCCTCCCCTTCGTCTCTGTCGCCAAAGAGAAAACATATTACTTGCAGGTAACCTGTGTCTCTTCTGTCCACGTTCTCCTATCAGTCCAACATATTACAGACTGTTTCTGCTCATCCAGTACATCAATGCAGTATACAATCCAATGTTACATACAGTATCTAATACTACTCAGCGGAACGAAGTATGAAAGGAGGAAAGTTCTAGGACGCTAAAATGTAACATTAATAGTTATTTAAGACTTCTTCGTACATGTACATGTTTGTATAATAAGACACCATTAGGGATGTTACAGATATATACCTCTAGCTAAGTATGTATAACAATATAATGTCTGGTTTTAGAAACAATTGTTGTTATAAATAATGTATCAGTATACATAAGATACAACGTTGCAGGTTGTTCACCCTCCATAATGACATCCGGTTACTTTCTGATACTCTTCAGTCAGTAGCTTCTAGAAGATGCATATATTATAAAGCTCTGCCATTGCTTTACACTGTATATAATAGATGGAATTAGCTCTTAATTAAGATCCAGGGTTATAATTTGTGGACATTACAGATACATAAACTATGCAACCATAGAACTAAATTATGTCATATATTATGACTATATAACTAGTGAATTGTGCACAGGTTTAGCCCCTGACTGCAGTAACTAATGTTATATAGTACTGTCCATCATTCTAATACGCTACAAGTAACTAATATACTGTCCATGATCCATCCACACGATTGTCCTGCTGGATATATTATTAGACAGATATTCTGTAAAACTGAGCGCCCTGAAAAGGGCATTCACATAAAACTACAGATTTATAATGCTGTCAGCTTGTTTAGCCAGGGGTTAGGGGTTCAGGGGTGATTGGGAGAACATTAACCTGTCATGTGCTGGTATCTTGGTACAGTGCACCAGCACTGATTGATCCAGCGTGAGTCATGTTCCTGTTTCCGTGATCTCCAGGATTAGTAGCAGAATTGTATAAGATAATGAAGTTAATGATCCCTGTAACATACCCGGAACTTCCTGTGTTGCAGAACCTGTTCCAGGAGGTGGGGGTGAGGGTGGCGGGGTACGCCGGCGGCTCATCTCCAGCTGGTGGTTTCTCCTCTATAGATGTCGCTGTCTGCACCATTGAGAAAGCGAATGGTTTGGTGAACCGGCTGATAGAAGAGGACAGGATAGATTTGTTAGGTACGTTGTAATATCAATTATTGCAGATGGAATAGGGTGATGTTACACCCGTTTCTAGTACCGCTCAGGAATAGTCCTTACCGGCTTCCTCTCTGTCCATCAGACCTTTACTCTCCACCCTCTGCATGGTACAGGTGTAAGCTCTTCAGTCCAGTACTCTGAACATACAGAGAGAACAGAGTTCCTGGCTGTCTATAGGAGGTTTTTCATCTTTTATACGTGTGGCTTTTGTGTATAATAATAGATGTTGGAGGGTGTATGCTCTTATACATAGTACATGTCTGTGCCCTGGGAGGATAAGTGAGGTGTCTTCTGTCTGGGAGTAAAAGGGTGCAGATGTCTCCTGCCTGGGGGTAATAGTTACGGTGAGGTGTCTTCTACACAGGGGTGAGGGCGTGAAGTGTCTCCTGCCCGTGGGTATTAGTTACGGTGTGATGTCTCCTGCCCCAGGATTTTGAGGTGTGATGTCTCCTACACAGGGCTATTAGTTACGGTGTGATGTCTCCTGCCCAGGGGTGACGGGGTGCAGGTATCTCCTGGGGGTAATGGTTACGGTGTGATGTCTCCTGCCCGGGGGTAATGGTTGGGGTGTGATGTCTCCTGCCCGGGGGTAATGGTTACGGTGTGATGTCTCCTAACTGGGGGTAATGGTTACGGTGTGATGTCTCCTGCTCAGGAGTAATAGTTACGGTGTGATGTCTCCTGCCCGGGGGTAATGGTTACGGTGTGATGTCTCCTGCCCGGGGGTAATGGTTACGGTGTGATGTCTCCTGCCCGGGGGTAATTTTTACGGTGTGATGTCTCTTGCCCGGGGTAATGGTTACGGTGTGATGTCTCTTGCCCGGGGGTAATGGTTACTGTGTGATGTCTCCTAACCGGGGGTAATGGTTACGGTGTGATGTCTCCTGCTCAGGAGTAATAGTTACGGTGTGATGTCTCCTGCCCGGGGGTAATGGTTACGGTGTGATGTCTCCTGCCCGGGGGTAATGGTTACGGTGTGATGTCTCCTGCTCAGGAGTAATAGTTACGGTGTGATGTCTCTTGCCCGGGGGTAATGGTTACAGTGTGATGTCTCCTGCCCGGGGGTAATGGTTACAGTGTGATGTCTCCTGCCCGGGGGTAATAGTTACGGTGTGATGTCTCCTGCCCGGGGGTAATGGTTACGGTGTGATGTCTCTTGCCTGGGGGTAATGGTTACGGTGTGATGTCTCCTGCTCAGGAGTAATAGTTACGGTGTGATGTCTCTTGCCCGGGGGTAATGGTTACTGTGTGATGTCTCCTAACCGGGGGTAATGGTTACGGTGTGATGTCTCCTGCTCAGGAGTAATAGTTACGGTGTGATGTCTCCTGCTCAGGAGTAATAGTTACGGTGTGATGTCTCTTGCCCGGGGGTAATGGTTAAAGTGTGATGTCTCCTGCACAGGGATGATGGTGGTTGATGAGCTGCACATGTTGGGAGATTCACATCGTGGTTATTTGCTGGAACTTCTCCTCGCTAAGGTCCGATACGTTACTCAGAAAAGGGCTGACAAGTAAGCATATATGTGTATATAATGTATGCGTATGTATGTGTCATGTATGTATATGTAGACCGATCAGCCACAACATTAATTCCACCTGCCTAATACTGTGTAGTTCCTCTCCTGCCACCATTACAGCTCTGACCCATCGAGGCGTGGACTCCACGAGTCCCCTGTAGGTGTCCTGTGGTATCTGGCACCAAGACGTTAGCAGCAGACATTAGCCCTGTAAGTAGTGAGGTGGGGCCTCCATAGCTCGGACTTGTTTTTTCAACTCATCCCACATGCTCAATCGGGTTGAAATCTGGTAAATTTAAGGAACCTGATAAAGAGTTCAAGGTGTTGACTTGACTCCAAACCATTCCTGAACAACATTCAGTTTTGCAGTGTGGCAGGGTGCATTATTCTGCTGAAAGAGGCCTCTGCCATCAGGGAATACTGTTCCCATGAAGGGGTACCCAGAGCATCACACTGCCTCCACCAGCTTTCCTTCTTCCTATAGTGCATCCTCTCGCTGGTTCATCAGTTGTCCTTTCTTGGATCACTTTTGGTAGGTACTAACCACTGCAGACCGGGAACACCCCACAAGACCGGCCGTTTTGGGGCAGCACGGTGGCGTAGTGGTTAGCACTTCTGCCTTATAGCACTGGGGTCATGAGTTCAATTCTCGACCATGGCCTTATCTGTGAGGAGTTTGTATGTTCTCCCCGTGTTTGCGTGGGTTTCCTCCGGGTGCTCCGGTTTCCTCCCACACTCCAAAAACATACTGGTAGGTTAATTGGCTGCTATCAAAATTGACCCTAGTCTCTCTCTCTGTCTGTCTGTCTGTCTGTGTGTGTTAGGGAATTTAGACTGTAAGCTCCAATGGGGCAGGGACTGATGTGAATGAGTTCTCTGTACAGCGCTGCGGAATTAGTGGCGCTATATAAATAAATGGTGATGATGATGATGATGATGATGCTCTGACCCAGTCGTTTAGCCATCACAATTTGGTCCTTGTCAAAGTCACACAGATCCTTACATTGCCCATTTTTCCTGCTTCCATCATATCAACTTATGAAGAACTGGCTGTTCACTTGCTGCCTAATATATCCTACCCCTGACAGGTGTCATTGTAACCTGATAATCAATGTTATTCACTGCACTTGTCAGTGGTTTTAATGTTGTGGTTGATTATTTTTGGGGGACTTCTCGGTTCCTATCTGTCTTATTCTGTAGATCCCAGCTGCTGGGACTATACATTTGTTTTATAAAGTTTCTCCTCCAATGTTTGGTGTGTTGTAGAGATAAAGATGTCGATAGAGGAAGCTCCTGGAATGAAGTACAGATTGTGGGTATGAGTGCCACCCTGCCGAATCTCAGCCTGCTGGCTTCATGGCTCAATGCAGAGCTCTACCACACTGATTACCGCCCGGTGCCTCTTAAAGAACACATTAAAATTGGCAAAACTGTGTTTGGTAGCACAATGTCTCCTGTACGAGAGTTTGAGCCTTTAATTCTGGTGAAGGTAAGACACAGTCTCAGTGGCCGAATGGTACTGAGCAAAGGACAGAAGGGAATGTAATACAGAAAAATGAGGGTGCAAGAGGAGGAGCAGCCTGCAGAAGGGAGGAATGTGATGGGGGGTTATAGGAAACTCAATTTCCCAGAGCATATAATATGATACAGGGAAGGAAGGGCAGTCTGCTGGAAGAGGGGATGTGATGCAGGAGAAGGAAGGGTAGTCTGCTGGAAGAGGGGATGTGATGCAGGAGAAGGAAGGGCAGTCTGCCGGAGGATGGGTTGTGATGCAGTGGAAGGAAGGGCAGTCTGCCGGAGGAGGGGATGTGATGCAGGGGAAGGAAGGGCAGTCTGCCGGAGGATGGGTTGTGATGCAGGGGAAGGAAGGGCAGTCTGCCGGAGGATGGGATGTGATGCAGTGGAAGGAAGGGCAGTCTGCCGGAGGAGGGGATGTGATGCAGGAGAAGGAAGGGCAGTCTGTCGGAGGAGGGGATGTGATGCAGGAGAAGGAAGGGCAGTCTGCCGGAGAAGGGGATGTGATGCAGGAGAAGGAAGGGCAGTCTGTCAGAGGAGGGGATGTGATGCAGGAGAAGGAAGGGCAGTCTGCCGGAGGATGGGATGTGATGCAGTGGAAGGAAGGGCAGTCTGCCAGAGGAGGGGATGTGATGCAGGAGAAGGAAGGGCAGTCTGTCGGAGGAGGGGATGTGATGCAGGAGAAGGAAGGGCAGTCTGCCGGAGGAGGGGATGTGATGCAGGAGAAGGAAGTGCAGTCTGTCAGAGGAGGGGATGTGATGCAGGAGAAGGAAGGGCAGTCTGATGGAGGAGGGGATGTGATGCAGGGGAAGGAAGGGCAGTCTGCCAAAAGATGGGATGTGATGCGGGGGAAGGAAGGGCAGTCTGCCAGAGAAGGGGACGTGATGCAGGGGAAGGAAGGGCAGTCTGCCGGAGGATGGGATGTGATGCAGTGGAAGGAAGGGCAGTCTGCCGGAGGATGGGATGTGATGCAGGGGAAGGAAGGGCAGTCTGCCAGAGAAGGGGATGTGATGCAGGGGAAGGAAGGGCAGTCTGCCGGAGAAGGGGATGTGATGCAGGAGAAGGAAGGGCAGTCTGTCAGAGGAGGGGATGTGATGCAGGGGAAGGAAGGACAGTCTGCCGGAGGATGGGATGTGATGCAAGGGAAGGAAGGGCAGTCTGCCGGAGGATGGGATGTGATGCAGGAGAAGGAAGGGCAGTCTGTCAGAGGAGGGGATGTGATGCAGGAGAAGGAAGGGCAGTCTGCCGGAGAAGGGGATGTGATGCAGGAGAAGGAAGGGCAGTCTGTCAGAGGAGGGGATGTGATGCAGGGGAAGGAAGGACAGTCTGCCGGAGGATGGGATGTGATGCAGGGGAAGGAAGGGCAGTCTGCTGGAGAATGGGATGTGATGCAGTGGAAGGAAGGGCAGTCTGCCGAAGGAGGGGATGTGATGCAGGGGAAGGAAGGGCAGTCTGCCGAAGGAGGGGATGTGATGCAGGGGAAGGAAGGGCAGTCTGCCAGAGAAGGGGATGTGATGCAGGGGAAGTAAGGGCAGTCTGCCGGAGGATGGGATGTGATGCAGGGGAAGGAAGGGCAGTCTGCCAGAGAAGGAGATGTGATGCAGGGGAAGGAAGGGCAGTCTGTCGGAGGTGGGGATGTGATGCAGGGGAAGGAAGGACAGTCTGCCAGAGGAGGGGATGTGATGCATGGGAAGGAAGGGCAGTCTGCCGGAGGAGGGGATGTGATGCAGGGGAAGGAAGGGCAGTCTGTCGGAGGTGGAGATGTGATGCAGGGGAAGGAAGGACAGTCTGCCGGAGGAGGGGATGTGATGCATGGGAAGGAAGGACAGTCTGTCGAGGTGGGGATGTCATGCAGGGGAAGGAAGGGCAGTCTGCTGGAGGAGGGGATGTGAATCAGGGCAAGGAAGGGCAGTCTGCCGGAGGAGGGGATGTGATGCAGGGGAAGGAAGGGCAGTCTGCCGGAGGAGGGGATGTGATGCAGGGGAAGGAAGGGCAGTCTGCCGGAGGAGGGGATGTGATGCAGGAGAAGGAAGGGCAGTCTGATGGAGGAGGGGATGTGATGCTGGAGAAGGAAGGGCAGTCTGCTGGAGGAAGGGATGTGATGCAGGGAAGTTGTATTTGTATGCAACAGTCCTCTCACAATACAACAGCTTTGGACAGCGGGTGTACTAGATGTATTTTGGGCATCCAAATAAGCCAGCCGTAAATCTTACTTGTATCCACCCCTTTCATTAATGTCCCCTGTTGTATTTTACATAGAATGTGACTGCAGATTGGAACCACTTGGCCCATCTAGTTTGCCCAATGGACAATTCCCTTTAAATTCAAAATTGCTGATATACTAAAATGGTGCAATATTTAAAGTACTCGTTAGGTGGGACGGGAACCAGGAAGGAACGGTGTCACACAGGCGAGTGGAGTGAAGCGTGTAGGAGAAGAGGGTGATCAATATGGAAGAAAGCAAAGTAGAGGTCCAGGAGAATAAGTATGGAGAAATGACTCTTGGGGGTATATTTACTAAACTGCGGGTTTGAAAGAGTGGAGATGTTGCCTATAGCAACCAATCAGATTCTAGCTGTCATTTTGTAGAATGTACTAAATAAATAACTAGAATTTGATTGGTTGCTATAGGCAACATCTCCACTTTTTCAAAGCCGCAGCTTGATAAATTTACCCCCAAATGTCCAAGAAACCCAGAGATCCGGAAAATGATTAAGTTTCAGCCATCTGGGGGCCACAGACATCACTCTGGGGGTTAAGCTCTATCCGTAGGAGGCACTTTAATAACAAACCTCTTTCCCCCTCTGCTGCCGATGGGGCCAGTTTTACAAATGTCCACAGACACAGGAGTCTGTCCTCTGGTTATCTCTGGAGGATTGTGTTTCCACTGTATCTCTGCATAATGCTGGGTGTGTCCCGCTCACAGCGGGAGGTGCGGGTGGCAATGAAGGGGTGCCCCAATGTGACTCGGCCATGCCCCCAGCATGATAGAACCAAGCCCATAGCTGAAATGTTGGGTGGTTGGTGTCTGTATAGTCGGTGACAACATGTTACGTGTGAGATTGTTACGGTGACCTAGGACTCATCCTTGCATTCCTTCTTATGATCGCCAAGTGAGAATTGTTGCTTCCACAGGCTGAGCCTCAACAAGGAAGGTGCTTGAAGCCATGGTCTCCATTCTCTTCTAAAGGTCTTTCCTTCTCTCCCTATGTGAGGGCTTTGGGATGTCCCCAGAGTTATGTCTTTGTCCTCCAGATGGGTAAATTGGAAAATGTGGATTTATTAATTTACTATTAAATCACTTTCTTCAAAGTGAAAAGGGAAGACGGACATACACAACCTGAATGTCCAGTTTGGGACTTATATCCTGTTTATCTGCTCGGGTTTTCTGTTCTTTGATTGGCTTCAGACAAAATAGATTTAACACTTTAATAAGTCTCTTTGTCAGCTTACACATTCCTGGGTTACTAGGCCAGGGCTTTGACAAATCCCGGGAGTCGGTCTACCTTTTGTTGTTTGTAATAATGTGAATGGGTGCACATATTTCCAGGATGGCTCCTAGCTTTAAGTGACTGGTTCCTGAGTTCTGTATTATTTTCTCCAACTATGAACCTTAATCCTGTGCTCTTTGTAGGGGGACGAGGATCACATCATCAGTCTGTGTTATGAGACCGTACGTGACGGGCATTCCATCTTAATCTTCTGCCCTTCCAAAAACTGGTGTGAGAAGTTAAGTGATACCATCGCCCGAGAGTTCTACAATGTGTATCAGAAGGCTTTGCAGGAGACGGCCGGTGAGTTGACGGATATGTGCATGTTGGAGTCCTAGATATTATCTTTGTAGAAGGACCAGATTATTGGCGTCACACGTTGGTTGCTGCAGGAAGCGTGTTCCACGAGTGCCTATAGAATAAGGGAGCGCTGCTAGATCGACGTCCACTTGCTGGACACAACCAATCTTGTAGATTTATATATTGCTGGGAATCGGCATGATGAATACCTAATGCTTCAAACATCAAAATCCGTATCACGCACTTTATTTTCCAAGAATAATGTTTTGTTTATGAGATGACCTTGTCCACAAGTGTTTTCTGTAACATATAGTGTGCCTGAAATGTCTTATCCGATACAGCATGGCGCCTGGGAGGTTCAGCTTAGGTCACTGCCTGGCCTCTTGTGGAGTGTTTCTCTTTAGTTTGGTTTCTCCGGGTATCACACACTACTGCCACATCCACGTGGATGCCAACATATGGGTCTTCCTTGTGTTTTATTCTATCTGGTATCATCTGCCAAAGTTTCAATTCTCCACTTGTTCCTCCTTCACTTCCATGATAACCACTAGATGGCAGCAGCATAGCGCAGCATGTTAGCGCTGCTGTCACATCTACAGAGGTTGCAGAATGTCAGCGTTTGTTAGCGTATTCTTTTCTGGGTTCATGTTGTCATAAGAGACTGCCCATTGCTTCATTATCAGGTCTGTAATCTTTTATATGATTATATAAAGTAGAGATGTTGCTGCAGTCTCTCAGTAGACGTACTGTGTTAATAACTCTGCACAGGAGGGGATAGGAAATGGAACAGTCGCTTGCCGTACTGCTCACACTCAGTGAATAAAATTACAGTGTAGTTGTCTCTGAGACAACTACACTGTAATTGTATTATTATTATAATGTGCTATAACATGATCTAATGTAGCAGACAGTAATATTGTGTGTATCACCGGTGAGCAGGACCAATACTCCGTTGTGTATAGAGGATTTGTGGTTCTCTCTGGGGCTGCATATATACGTTTCTGTTATCTTGGTTTTAGAAAAGCCGCACCTCTTAATTCTGTTCTCCCCCCTCCCAAGGTGGCAGCACATCGGAAGCAGTTATCTCTCCGGTGGTCCTAGACAAGGACGGCATTCAGGATGTGGTGGGACAACTGAAGCGCTGTCCGGCAGGGCTGGACGCCATTCTGAAGCGCACCGTGCCGTGGGGCGTGGCCTTCCATCACGCTGGTATCACGTTTAATCTGCACTTACAATGAAAACATTAAACCTGAGACCTCTTTGTGTTTGATTAGTTCATGACCCTGATAAACACCTCATCCATGCAATAGCCCTTGTCCCTATCTGTGGTTCACATGTGTATGTTGCATGTTCACAGGGCTGACATTCGATGAACGAGACATTATTGAAGGAGCCTTCCGGCAGGGCATTGTGCGTGTACTCACGGCGACCTCCACCTTGTCCTCCGGGGTGAACCTCCCTGCCCGTCGGGTCGTCATTAGAACCCCGCTTTTTAATGGGCGACTTCTGGACATCCTCACCTATAAGCAGATGGCTGGGAGAGCTGGAAGGAAAG
This sequence comes from Mixophyes fleayi, assembly GCF_038048845.1. NCBI lineage: Eukaryota > Metazoa > Chordata > Amphibia > Anura > Limnodynastidae > Mixophyes > Mixophyes fleayi. Next base: position 373,762,727 of record NC_134403.1, read on the forward strand.
GAGTTGATACGGAGGGTAAGTGTAAATCGGAAGTCCTAATATCAGGACAACAAATCCATTCAGTTCTCTCTTATCCCTATTTTTACTGACTTTGAGACGTGTCAGGAGCTGTCACGCTGGTGACTGTATGAGACGTGATGTGACACACGGGGTACAGAGCTGAGACATCTTGGGTGTGGCCCACATTTCTCGGGGGCCTCCAATTCTGTTGTCCTTCTACATCCTTACACATAGCCTGGCATGAAATAGGAGACTTGTAGTACCCGTTAATACACCCTCACCATCTCTGACTACAAATAGGGGTACATTATTTAACACTAGGGGCTTAAATAGTAAATTATGGATGGGTAACACTGTGACAATGGATAAGTTGAACACCCAGGGTGGGGTCTGTGTACCATTCCTCTTACTGCCCTCTTTCCAGGGTAGACTCTATATTAATAAACAAGTTCTCTACACTGCAATGACTGGGTTACAGAGGAATGGGAAGATTCATATGCAGTAATGCAGTACTGCGTCCGCCCACTAGGTGACCTCGTCTCCCTGAGGTATGGATGCTGGATAGATTTACCACTTGCGATTGTAACCTTCCGTAGTTGATGTATCACATTTATCTCGATCCATAGGTGATTACTGCTCTGAATTATTGTGTGTCTGACTGGGGCTTGGCCTCCTCCTACTGGACGATGGGCCCCAGCTGTAGACGTTGGAGAGATGACTGTAAATGACCATGTGGTATTAGCAGACAACTGTTTACTCTGGGAACCTCCCTCGGCATATACCCGTGGATACATTACTGCAAATGATGTTGTTAAAACATCTATATTTTCGATTATACTTTTGTACCGTATACTCCGCCTTTGTTTTATATTTTTTATAAAGATGTGGTTTGATATTTAGCAGATGTGTCCCCTTCATCTTTGTATGAAGAGACGATAGAGATGTATTTCTTTAAGGCCCAAAGTCCATGGACTTCCCATAGAGCTTATAGAGAATTATTCCCGACCACGGTCTTCTCGCCACTTCTGGGACAAACCAGACAACCTTCTTAACAGCTAAACTATGTCCCAGTGTTCACTTCTGCATATGTGAGGGGGGAACTCCAGGGTAACCCCAGCCAATCACTTGTCTGGTTTGTAAGTCCTCATTTATGAGCTTCTCTGGCTCTTGTGTAGACCCCGTGTAATGAAATGGGTCAGTTTCACTATATGCAGATGTTTGGCTGTGTGGAGTTGTCTTCTGTCTTCCGTGTTATGTGGACCTATGGGCGACATCCTGAGGGAATTGGAGGCTTGGTGAGGTAGTGGGAAAAAAATGCCTCTCTATGTAGATGATCGGTTGCTATATTTCCCTGACCCAGTTCCATCTCTTGTGTTGTTTACTATTAAATTATTTAATATTGAAAGATCACGGAATTTGTTGAATCTGCAAAGTAACCTTATAAAACACATTCAGCTAATATGAATGAGCAGATCCATGTTGGGCTAAGACCTGTAGAATGTTAGGTCTCACAGAGCGGACCCTCGTAAGCATTATCTTATGTCTATACAGTTATATAATATCATTGAACCCCCTATGAACTGTACAGCACTGCGTAAATGTTGACACGTTTTGTATCCTGGATAATAAGTCCGCTGGAGCAGGGGGCTGTGTCCTTGTGTTGATCTCTGCTTCCTGTTTTGGGCAGGTGAGAGCATTCTTGTCTGCAAGCCATCGGAGAGGTCAAAGGGGGTCAGCTTGTTGCAGGGGACCCTGAAACCGGTACAGAGCTGTCTCCGGAAAGAAGGGACCGGAGTCACAGGCACCATGATCCGAGCTATTCTAGAGGTAAGAGGTGTCCTCCTAATCCGTTACTGCCGCAAGAGTCAGTGGGTTAATTTATCAGAAATTGTTGGACAAAGATGTTGAGCTATTACATTAGTAATCTGTATCTATAGCAGCTGGGTTCTTGTGTTCTTCTGTTAATCTTTAATGGCTTATAGCATTAATAAGCGGTGACCACAATCCAGTTAATTGAAGGTTTTTGTGCATCAGATCATCGTTGGCAGGGTGGCAGACACTCCAGATGACGTTCGTCTTTATGCCTCCTGCACCCTCCTAGCGGCCAGCATGAGACAGGAGAACGAGGGACCTCAACAGGGGGCCTCAGGGACCATTGAGGCCTGTGTGGAATGGCTGCTGGGGAACGAGTTTATACAGGTGCTCGAGGAAAACCGTGATGGGAGTGAAGGTAATTACTTCATGGAGTGTGCGAGACCCTCTAACTGACAACCAGCTGAGGAGTCAGCCGGCCTAGTCTCTCCATTCTGGCCACACGTGTTGCGTTACTGCTTCTCACCCAAGAGCCCTGTGCGGGGATCACTGTTCAAGTTGTCTGTACACTTGGGTGATGAAAGTGGACGCCATCTGACCGTTTGGTGCTTGGGATGATCAGCAGGATCCTTTTTGGTGCCTGTTGTATGATTGCAAGTAAACCTCATACACAGGCCGACTGCATTTACCAATACTCGTAATAATGACCCTATAGTATTTTTATAGGGCCTCAGGAACATTTTGGGGCCACAGTGCAATATCATTTCTGCCTCTGTAAGTTAGCTTTGTTCTATGAATCTGCCGACAACTTCTATTCTTGTTTGTTTGCAGTTGAGGTTTATCGTCCGACAAAGTTTGGCTCCGCTACTCTCTCCTCCTCTCTTTCTCCCTCTGAGGCTCTGGGGATATTTGCTGATCTCCAAAGGGCAATGAAGGGCTTTGTGCTGGAGAATGACCTGCACATCCTTTATCTGGTATGAGAAAATGACCGTGAATGGTGTTAATATTCATGAATGATGTTCTTTCCTGTCCTGAGGGTTAATGACCAATGATGTGCTCCTGGCCCGATTTAGGTCACCCCTGTGTACGAGGAATGGGCGACTATTGACTGGTATCAGTTCTTCTGTCTCTGGGAGAAACTTCCTGTCTCGATGAAGCGTGTAGCCGAGCTGGTGGGAATTGAGGAAGGGTTTCTGGCGCGTTCAGTTAAAGGGAAAATTACCGCTAAAAATGATCGGCAGCAGAGGCAGATCGCAATCCATAAAAGGTGACCGTTCATTACATATACATTCATTGGATATGCTTTGAAACAGGTTGCAAAGTCACGTCAGTACGATCTTTAAAGAAAGAAACCTGTTACATTAAATAGATGTATAGAAAATATGTTAGCTTCAGGTATAAAAAAATAATAATATATATACAGAAATGGATGTTTAATGACAAGGGAAACCCCCATCTCAGTACCAGACCCTGTGATTCGTGTGACGGACTGCACAGCTGGCCTTTTACCAATCCACTGTGAAGCTTTATGATGGGTGCTGCTTTCTATGTTTTTATACTTGATGTGTGTAAATTGCATGTTGAACATGGCCCATTAACAATAATATCACAGGAAAACATTTCCTTAACTAACCGATCTGCTTAAGTGTCCGCTATACCGGACTACCACACAAATGTGTCAGCCAGTCAATGTAAACCTGAACTGCTTGAGCCTAACATCTACTACTGGCGATAACATGTCGGCAGTATCTGTCACCTCCACCATACATCTGTCACCTCCACCATACATCTGTCACCTCCACCATACATCTGTCACCTTCACCCTACATCTGTCACCTCCACCCTACATCTGTCACCTCCACCATACATCTGTCACCTCCACCATACATCTGTCACCTCCACCCTACATCTGTCACCTCCACCCTACATCTGTCACCTCCACCATACATCTGTCACATCCACCATACATCTGTCACCTTCACCCTACATCTGTCACCTTCACCCTACATCTGTCATCTCCACCCTACATCTGTCACCTCCACCATACATCTGTCACCTTCACCCTACATCTGTCACCTCCACCCTACATCTGTCACCTCCACCCTACATCTGTCACATCCACCATACATCTGTCCCCTCCACCATACATCTGTCACCTCCACCATACATCTGTCACCTCCACCATACATCTGTCACCTCCACCCTACATCTGTCACCTCCACCCTACATCTGTCACCTCCACCATACATCTGTCACCTTCACCCTACATCTGTCACCTCCACCCTACATCTGTCACCTCCACCATACATCTGTCACATCTGTCACCTCCACCATACATCTGTCACATCCACCCTACATCTGTCACCTCCACCCTACATCTGTCACCTCCACCCTACATCTGTCACCTCCACCATACATCTGTCACCTCCACCATACATCTGTCACATCCACCCTACATCTGTCACCTCCACCCTACATCTGTCACCTCCACCCTACATCTGTCACCTCCACCCTACATCTGTCACCTCCACCCTACATCTGTCACATCCACCATACATCTGTCACCTCCACCATACATCTGTCACCTCCACCCTACATCTGTCACCTCCACCCTACATCTGTCACCTCCACCCTACATCTGTCACCTCCACCATACATCTGTCACCTCCACCCTACATCTGTCACATCCACCCTACATCTGTCCCCTCCACCCTACATCTGTCCCCTCCACCCTACATCTGTCCCATCCACCCTACATCTGTCCCCTCCACCCTACATCTGTCCCCTCCACCCTACATCTGTCACCTCCACGATACCATACATCTGTCACCTCCACCATACATCTGTCACATCCACCCTACATCTGTCACCTCCACCATACATCTGTCACCTCCACCATACATCTGTCACCTCCACCATACATCTGTCACATCCACCCTACATCTGTCACCTCCACCATACATCTGTCACCTCCACCATACATCTGTCACCTCCACCCTACATCTGTCACCTCCACCATACATCTGTCACCTCCACCCTACATCTGTCACCTCCACCATACATCTGTCACATCCACCATACATCTGTCACCTCCACCCTACATCTGTCACCTCCACCCTACATCTGTCACCTCCACCATACATCTGTCACCTCCACCATACATCTGTCCCATCCACCATACATCTGTCACATCCACCATACATCTGTCACCTCCACCATACATCTGTCACATCTGTCACCTCCACCATACATCTGTCACCTCCACCATACATCTGTCACATCCACCATACATCTGTCACCTCCACCATACATCTGTCACATAGACCACACATCTGTCACCTCCACCATACATCTGTCACCTCCACCCTACATCTGTCACATCCACCCTACATCTGTCCCCTCCACCCTACATCTGTCCCCTCCACCCTACATCTGTCCCATCCACCCTACATCTGTCCCCTCCACCCTACATCTGTCCCCTCCACCCTACATCTGTCACCTCCACGATACCATACATCTGTCACCTCCACCATACATCTGTCACATCCACCCTACATCTGTCACCTCCACCATACATCTGTCACCTCCACCATACATCTGTCACCTCCACCATACATCTGTCACATCCACCCTACATCTGTCACCTCCACCATACATCTGTCACCTCCACCATACATCTGTCACCTCCACCCTACATCTGTCACCTCCACCATACATCTGTCACCTCCACCCTACATCTGTCACCTCCACCATACATCTGTCACATCCACCATACATCTGTCACCTCCACCCTACATCTGTCACCTCCACCCTACATCTGTCACCTCCACCATACATCTGTCACCTCCACCCTACCTACATCTGTCACCTCCACCATACATCTGTCACCTCCACCCTACATCTGTCACATCCACCATACATCTGTCACCTCCACCATACATCTGTCACATCTGTCACCTCCACCATACATCTGTCACCTCCACCATACATCTGTCACATCCACCATACATCTGTCACCTCCACCATACATCTGTCACATAGACCACACATCTGTCACCTCCACCATACATCTGTCACCTCCACCATACATCTGTCACCTCCACCATACATCTGTCACCTCCACCATACATCTGTCACCTCCACCCTACATCTGTCACCTCCACCCTACATCTGTCACATCCACCATACATCTGTCACCTCCACCATACATCTGTCACCTCCACCATACATCTGTCACCTCCACCATACATCTGTCACCTCCACCCTACATCTGTCACATCCACCATACATCTGTCACCTCCACCATACATCTGTCACATCTGTCACCTCCACCATACATCTGTCACATCCACCATACATCTGTCACCTCCACCATACATCTGTCACATAGACCACACATCTGTCACCTCCACCATACATCTGTCACCTCCACCATACATCTGTCACCTCCACCATACATCTGTCACATCTGTCTCCTCCACCATACATCTGTCACATAGACCACACATCTGTCACCTCCACCATACATCTGTCACATAGACCACACATCTGTCACCTCCACCCTACATCTGTCACCTCCACCCTACATCTGTCACCTCCACCCTACATCTGTCACCTCCACCATACATCTGTCACCTCCACCATACATCTGTCACATCCACCCTACATCTGTCACATCCACCCTACATCTGTCACCTCCACCATACATCTGTCACCTCCACCCTACATCTGTCACCTCCACCCTACATCTGTCACCTCCACCATACATCTGTCACCTCCACCATACATCTGTCACCTCCACCATACATCTGTCACCTCCACCCTACATCTGTCACATCCACCCTACATCTGTCGCCTCCACCCTACATCTGTCGCCTCCACCCTACATCTGTCGCCTCCACCTTACATCTGTCACCTCCACCCTACATCTGTCACCTCCACCCTACATCTGTCACCTCCACCCTACATCTGTCACATCCTTACTGCTACAACATTGTAGTTTCTGGTTCTACAAGCCAGAGAGAAAGTTCATGAAATCACTGATACATTAAGGAACTTAGGCAAGAATTTGAGTAAGTTTTCTTATTTAAGTTCCTTAATGAATCAGGCCCTATGTCCTTATGTGCGTGATTACTTCATTGGATATTTTTAAAAGTTACTTTATTAAGTAATGCTAATATGTGGATATAAATAAAAATAATTAAAATGAGACAAGAGACAGACGATGGGAGAGAGTGGTTGGGACTGACCGGCTTAAATGGAAACAGAAAAGTCCTGTCTAACAGAGAACTAAGGACTTTATTAAACATTTGTGTAACAATCCGCAAATAATTACTTTGTGAACAGTCTTGTGCTCTGATTGGCTACAGTTTGGACTAACCCTGTCCTGTGTTCTTATTGGCTACATATGGGTCTAGCTCTGTGATTCTTCTAATGCTCTGATTGGTTACAGGTTGCTTTAGTCATGTCAATTTTCTAATCCTCTGATTGGCTACTGGTTGGTTAACCCTATCCTGTGTTCTGATTGGCTTAGGTGGGTCTAGCCGTGTAATTCTTCTTATGATCTGATTGGCTGCAGGTTGCTCTAGTCCTTTAAACTGTTGTACCCAGCATATTTGTTTATAGGCTTTCAGGATCATCTTGAGGGGAGTTAGCATTTAAGCCGTTTGTTGGCCGAATTCAGGAGACAATGCAGTGACATTTTACAACAAGATTCTCGGGCCCGGAGACATTTCTGCGTATAGGAAGGTGCCTGATATTTTGCAGTCCTCGTGGTTTTTACAGCACTAGTTTTGTTGCTTCTACAGGTTCTACACGAGTCTTGTGCTGCTGGACTTAATCAGCGAAGTCCCTTTATCAGAACTGACAAAGAAATATGGCTGCAGCCGCGGGCAGCTCCAGTCCCTGCAACAATCGGCAGCGACCTATGCAGGTGAGACACTGCGCTGTAGGAGCCAGCAGGATAAAATACCAGCTTCCAGATATTTTCATGATTCAGCACTTTGTCTAGGTGTCAAATAAACTCATTTCAGTCAAATGACAGTAAATAAATGTCTTCTAGGTATATGGCATTTGCATATTTTCGTTTACAGAAATTAACTATATAGTTTAGTTCTTTTATAAAGAAAAAAACTACTTTCTGGGACCGTGTAGGTAGGATGCACCCCCCCAATATCTTTATTTTATTGCTCCTAGGTGACATGGAGTTATGGCGGGAAATCTTTTGAAAATTTCTCTCAATTTGGAAATCATGTTTTCTTAATTCCACTTTGAATATGCAGCTTTTAATGTAATTTAATTTGTATCCCGGGCTATTGTTGGATCGCAGTCCCGGTGTAATGTCACCCTGTGTGTGTAGCAGGTTCTGTGTATAGGATCGCAGTCCCGGTGTAATGTCAGGTTCTGTGTGTTTGATTGCAGTCTTAGTGTAATGTTACCCTCTGTGTGTAGCTAGTTCTGTGTATAGGATCGCAGTCCCGGTGTAATGTCAGGTTCTGTGTGTTTGATTGCAGTCTTGGTGTAATGTTACCCTCTGTGTGTAGCTAGTTCTGTGTATAGGATCGCAGTCCCGGTGTAATGTCACTCTCTGTGTGTTCCAGGTTCTGTGTATTGGATCGCAGTCCCGGTATAATGTCAGGTTCTGTGTATTGGATCACAGTCCCGGTGTAATGTCAGGTTCTGTGTGTTTAATTGCAGTCTCGGTGTAATGTTACCCTCTGTGTGTAGCTAGTTCTGTGTATTGGATCACAGTCACGGTGTAATGTCACCCTCTGTGTGTAGCAGGTTCTGTGTATTGGATCGCAGTCACGGTGTAATGTCACCCTCTTTGTGTTGCAGGTTCTGTGTATTGGATCGCAGTCTCAGTGTAATGTCACCCTCTTTGTGTTGCAGGTTCTGTGTATTGGATCACAGTCACGGTGTAATGTCGCCCTCCGTGTGTAGCAGGTTCTGTGTATTGGATCACAGTCACGGTGTAATGTCACCCTGTGTGTAGCAGGTTCTGTGTATTGGATTGCAGTCACGGTGTAATGTCACCCTCTGTGTGTAGCAGGTTCTGTGTATTGGATCGCAGTCTCAGTGTAATGTCACCCTCTTTGTGTTGCAGGTTCTGTGTATTGGATCACAGTCACGGTGTAATGTCACCCTCTGTGTGTAGCAGGTTCTGTGTATTGGATCGCAGTCTCAGTGTAATGTCACCCTCTTTGTGTTGCAGGTTCTGTGTATTGGATCGCAGTCTCAGTGTAATGTCACCCTCTGTGTGTAGCAGGTTCTGTGTATTGGATCGCAGTCTCAGTGTAATGTCGCCCTCCGTGTGTAGCAGGTTCTGTGTATTGGATCACAGTCACGGTGTAATGTCACCCTCTGTGTGTAGCAGGTTCTGTGTATTGGATCGCAGTCTCAGTGTAATGTAACCCTGTGTGTAGCAGGTTCTGTGTATTGGATCGCAGTCTCAGTGTAATGTCGCCCTCCGTGTGTAGCAGGTTCTGTGTATTGGATCGCAGTCTCAGTGTAATGTCGCCCTCCGTGTGTAGCAGGTTCTGTGTATTGGATCACAGTCACGGTGTAATGTCACCCTCTTTGTGTTGCAGGTTCTGTGTATTGGATCGCAGTCTCAGTGTAATGTCACCCTCTTTGTGTTGCAGGTTCTGTGTATTGGATCACAGTCACGGTGTAATGTCGCCCTCCGTGTGTAGCAGGTTCTGTGTATTGGATCACAGTCACGGTGTAATGTCACCCTCTGTGTGTAGCAGGTTCTGTGTATTGGATCGCAGTCTCAGTGTAATGTCACCCTGTGTGTAGCAGGTTCTGTGTATTAGTTTGCAGTCTCAGTGTAATGTCACCCTGTGTGTAGCAGGTTCTGTGTATTGGATCGCAGTCTCAGTGTAATGTCGCCCTCCGTGTGTAGCAGGTTCTGTGTATTGGATCGCAGTGTCAGTGTAATCTCACCCTGTGTGTAGCAGGTTCTGTGTATTAGATTGCAGTCTCAGTGTAATGTCACCCTCTTTGTGTTGCAGGTTCTGTGTATTGGATCACAGTCACGGTGTAATGTCACCCTCTGTGTGTAGCAGGTTCTGTGTATTAGATTGCAGTCTCAGTGTAATGTCACCCTCTGTGTGTAGCAGGTTCTGTGTATTAGATTGCAGTCTCAGTGTAATGTCACCCTGTGTGTAGCAGGTTCTGTGTATTAGATTGCAGTCTCAGTGTAATGTCACCCTCTTTGTGTTGCAAGTTCTGTGTATTGGATCACAGTCACGGTGTAATGTCACCCTCTGTGTGTAGCAGGTTCTGTGTATTGGATCGCAGTCTCAGTGTAATGTCGCCCTCCGTGTGTAGCAGGTTCTGTGTATTGGATCACAGTCACGGTGTAATGTCACCCTCTGTGTGTAGCAGGTTCTGTGTATTGGATCACAGTCACGGTGTAATGTCACCCTCTGTGTGTAGCAGGTTCTGTGTATTGGATCACAGTCACGGTGTAATGTCACCCTCTGTGTGTAGCAGGTTCTGTATATTGGATTGCAGTCTCAGTGTAATGTCACCCTCTCTGTGTAGCAGGTTCTGTGTATTGGATCACAGTCACGGTGTAATGTCACCCTCTGTGTGTAGCAGGTTCTGTGTATTGGATCGCAGTCTCAGTGTAATGTCACCCTCTTTGTGTTGCAGGTTCTGTGTATTGGATCGCAGTCTCAGTGTAATGTCACCCTCTGTGTGTAGCAGGTTCTGTGTATTGGATCGCAGTCTCAGTGTAATGTCACCCTCTTTGTGTTGCAGGTTCTGTGTATTGGATCACAGTCACAGTGTAATGTCACCCTCTGTGTGTAGCAGGTTCTGTGTATTGGATCGCAGTCTCAGTGTAATGTCACCCTCTTTGTGTTGCAGGTTCTGTGTATTGGATCACAGTCACGGTGTAATGTCACCCTCTGTGTGTTGCAGGTTCTGTGTATTGGATCGCAGTCTCAGTGTAATGTCACCCTGTGTGTAGCAGGTTCTGTGTATTGGATTGCAGTCACGGTGTAATGTCACCCTCTGTGTGTAGCAGGTTCTGTGTATTGGATCGCAGTCTCAGTGTAATGTCACCCTCTTTGTGTTGCAGGTTCTGTGTATTGGATCACAGTCACAGTGTAATGTCACCCTCTGTGTGTAGCAGGTTCTGTGTATTGGATCGCAGTCTCAGTGTAATGTCGCCCTCCGTGTGTAGCAGGTTCTGTGTATTGGATCGCAGTCTCAGTGTAATGTCACCCTCTTTGTGTTGCAGGTTCTGTGTATTGGATCACAGTCTCAGTGTAATGTCGCCCTCCGTGTGTAGCAGGTTCTGTGTATTGGATCACAGTCACGGTGTAATGTCACCCTCTGTGTGTAGCAGGTTCTGTGTATTGGATCGCAGTCTCAGTGTAATGTCACCCTCTGTGTGTAGCAGGTTCTGTGTATTGGATCACAGTCTCAGTGTAATGTCACCCTCTGTGTGTAGCAGGTTCTGTGTATTGGATCACAGTCACGGTGTAATGTCACCCTCTGTGTGTAGCAGGTTCTGTGTATTGGATCGCAGTGTCAGTGTTACGTCACCCTCTGTGTGTAGCAGGTTCTGTGTATTGGATCACAGTCACGGTGTAATGTCACCCTGTGTGTAGCAGGTTCTGTGTATTGGATCGCAGTCTCAGTGTAATGTCACCCTCTTTGTGTTGCAGGTTCTGTGTATTAGATTGCAGTCTCAGTGTAATGTCAACCTGTGTGTAGCAGGTTCTGTGTATTAGATTGCAGTCTCAGTGTAATGTCACCCTGTGTGTAGCAGGTTCTGTGTATTGGATCGCAGTCTCAGTGTAATGTCACCCTCTTTGTGTTGCAGGTTCTGTGTATTGGATCACAGTCACGGTGTAATGTCACACTCTGTGTGTAGCAGGTTCTGTGTATTGGATCGCAGTCTCAGTGTAATGTCGCCCTCCGTGTGTAGCAGGTTCTGTGTATTGGATCGCAGTCTCAGTGTAATGTCACCCTCTTTGTGTTGCAGGTTCTGTGTATTGGATCACAGTCTCAGTGTAATGTCGCCCTCCGTGTGTAGCAGGTTCTGTGTATTGGATCACAGTCACGGTGTAATGTCACCCTCTGTGTGTAGCAGGTTCTGTGTATTGGATCGCAGTCTCAGTGTAATGTCACCCTCTGTGTGTAGCATGTTCTGTGTATTGGATCACAGTCTCAGTGTAATGTCACCCTCTGTGTGTAGCAGGTTCTGTGTATTGGATCACAGTCACGGTGTAATGTCACCCTCTGTGTGTAGCAGGTTCTGTGTATTGGATCGCAGTGTCAGTGTTACGTCACCCTCTGTGTGTAGCAGGTTCTGTGTATTGGATCGCTGTCTCAGTGTAATGTCACCCTGTGTGTAGCAGGTTCTGTGTATTGGATCGCAGTCTCAGTGTAATGTCACCCTCTTTGTGTTGCAGGTTCTGTGTATTAGATTGCAGTCTCAGTGTAATGTCACCCTGTGTGTAGCAGGTTCTGTGTATTAGATTGCAGTCTCAGTGTAATGTCACCCTGTGTGTAGCAGGTTCTGTGTATTGGATCGCAGTCTCAGTGTAATGTCACCCTCTTTGTGTTGCAGGTTCTGTGTATTGGATCATAGTGACGGTGTAATGTCACACTCTGTGTGTAGCAGGTTCTGTGTATTGGATCGCAGTCTCAGTGTAATGTCGCCCTCCGTGTGTAGCAGGTTCTGTGTATTGGATCGCAGTCTCAGTGTAATGTCACCCTCTTTGTGTTGCAGGTTCTGTGTATTGGATCACAGTCTCAGTGTAATGTCGCCCTCCGTGTGTAGCAGGTTCTGTGTATTGGATCACAGTCACGGTGTAATGTCACCCTCTGTGTGTAGCAGGTTCTGTGTATTGGATCGCAGTCTCAGTGTAATGTCACCCTGTGTGTAGCAGGTTCTGTGTATTGGATCGCAGTCTCAGTGTAATGTCACCATCTTTGTGTTGCAGGTTCTGTGTATTGGATTGCAGTCTCAGTGTAATGTCACCATCTTTGTGTTGCAGGTTCTGTGTATTGGATCGCAGTCTCAGTGTAATGTCACCCTGTGTGTAGCAGGTTCTGTGTATTGGATCACAGTCACGGTGTAATGTCACCCTCTGTGTGTTGCAGGTTCTGTGTATTGGATCGCAGTGTCAGTGTAATGTCACCCTGTGTGTAGCAGGTTGTGTGTATTGGATCGCAGTGTCAGTGTAATGTCACCCTGTGTGTAGCAGGTTCTGTGTATTGGATCGCAGTCTCAGTGTAATGTCACCATCTTTGTGTTGCAGGTTCTGTGTATTGGATCGCAGTCTCAGTGTAATGTCACCCTGTGTGTAGCAGGTTCTGTGTATTGGATCACAGTCACGGTGTAATGTCACACTCTGTGTGTAGCAGGTTCTGTGTATTGGATCACAGTCACGGTGTAATGTCACCCTCTGTGTGTAGCAGGTTCTGTGTATTGGATCGCAGTCTCAGTGTAATGTCACCCTCTTTGTGTTGCAGGTTCTGTGTATTGGATCGCAGTCTCAGTGTAATGTAACCCTGTGTGTAGCAGGTTCTGTGTATTGGATCACAGTCACGGTGTAATGTCACCCTCTGTGTGTAGCAGGTTCTGTGTATTGGATCGCAGTCTCAGTGTAATGTCACCATCTTTGTGTTGCAGGTATGGTGACGGTATTCAGTAATCGCCTGGGCTGGCACAACATGGAGCTTCTCCTCTCGCAGTTCCAGAGTCGCCTCACGTTCGGTGTACAGCGAGAGCTCTGTGATCTGGTGCGCTTGGATTTACTGAATGCTCAGAGGGCGAGAGCCCTTTACAATGCCGGATTCATTACTGTCAGCGAGCTGGCAAGAGGAAATGTCATCGATGTTGAGACAGCCTTGAAGAACGCAGTGCCCTTTAAAAGGTGATTGACCTTGTCTGCGAACAAGCAGATCTTCCTCTGCGTCTCCTTACATCATGCATTAATCTTATAATTAACCATTGTCATCCAGTGCTGTGTAACTTGTTACTGACATGTCCCAGAATCCTTTGCACTGTTCAGACCCATTTCTGCGTCCCCTGGGATGCAAGTTCCTCAATCAATTTATAACTTAATTGTAAACAAGGAGAGGGGCTTAATACAGATACAAAATACAGAAACTGGACCCCTGCACTCAGAAGTGTTAGTTACAGACATTTAAATATACACATGTGAGCCATTCATCACTTCAAATGTGATACTGCTAATTATGTGGTACCTATCACAAGATACCCCGACCTCCAGACTGGTAACACATCCCACTGGAGGCCCAGACACACCAGGGCGTACCCCAACCCTCCAGACTGGTAACACATCCCACTGGAGGCCCAGACACACCAGGGAGTACCCCCAACCCTAGAGATGGGTAACACATCCCTCTGGAGGCCCAGACACACCAAGGAGTACCCCAACCCTAGAGATGGGTAACACATCCCTCTGGAGGCCCAGACACACCAGGGAGTACCCCAACCCTAGAGACTGGTAATAACTACTGTGGAATGATATAGCATAGCTATCCTGAAACATAGGAAGCACTGCAATGTATTTTGAGGGAAAACCCAGATATACAAATGACGGTCCTACGTCTGCACTACTGAGTATAAGACAGGAACAGGACTGTAACGCGTCTGAATGATCCGCGTATAACGCTTCTAGTGTATCTGTGGCTGCTGGAGCTGGTTTAGTCATCCCTCTCTGTTCCAGCAGCTAATTCTCTGCCGTAACACTTCCTGGTCACTTGTCATAAGTTATGTGACCTCCTCACACTCCGTTCATTGAATAATATCAAGGAACAGCTACAGCTCCTGTCTTCTTAGTGGCGGAAGAATCGGGATAAGATTATACCCCAATGGCTTCCTCCTGGTCGAGAGGATGATCAGGACTATTGGAGCTGCCAATCTTTGTGCTCCAGTGCCACATGTTAGGCTGATAAAGAGGGTGCAGGTTTTATTTCTGCAGGGATGGGGGGGGGGTCGGTTTCAAAGTTTTAGGTTGTTAGTTTAGCGGTTACAGAATGACGGTATTTCTCCTGTGTATGGTTGCTCACAGAATACATTACACAGAGCTTTCATGAGAACCCTTAGTTTATTAAACCTTTATATTTCACAATCCCATGCGGACTTCCTACCCGGGTGTCTTGCGTTATCTCTCACAGCTCCAACTGTTAATTACAGAAGCAATCTGTACCCACGCTGCAGCGGCTCCAAATCTTACTGCATAATTGAGATAAATTCTCTATGACAGAAATGATTAAAGCTGCGTAAACACTTTCAGAGGGAGATGAAACAAATGGCTTTGTGATGCAGATGGTCATCTTTAATTTCTCTGCATTCTATGTGACGAGCTCCAAATCCGCAGCCTGTATAATTCTTCTGGTGTGTAATTAACACAGGGACTAGATTAATACATTTAAATGGAGTTAGATCTGCTGGGGATTATGCCTAAATCCATATCAATAGCAGAATCTCGTTTTCATATTTTAATACATAGTAAATAATGCATATTAAACACTTGGCTGCTGGAAGTATTAATTAGAGGCGTGAGAGACCATATTGTTCTCTGTAGATCACAATGTGTCTTGTCCTTATTGGTTTTATCTGCCTCTCACATTTATCTCCCTTGTTTTGTCTCTAACGAATCTCCGCTGACGGAGATTGTAAACTCTGTTGTCCTGCAAGGTTCTTTCTTGGTGCAATATTTACTAGAAGCAGTTTATACAGATTATATAGAAAACGGAATCTTAAAAACCCATCATTTCTATGACCAATATAATAAAATCCTCATTTATTAAAAAACACAATTAATTATAACATATATATATATATATATATATATTAATAAAAACACAGAAATATGTCTTTCCGAATAGAGAGATCCTTGTAGGAGTAATATGACCGGCAATGGGAATGTAATAAATCCTGCAATGTGTTTAAGGAAGATATATCCACGAAGTCCCAAACCTCCAAAATATAGTAAGTAAGTGATGTTCTCCTAAGAGGCCAGAGGTAGTCTGTTTCAGAGTCAGGTATTTAGCAAGAGAAATAGAAAATGCAAATCTTTCTCCAAGTTAGTAGAAATCAGGGATGAGCGGACTCGGATTATCGCAATCCGAGTCCACCCGAACAGTGCAGATCCGAGGGCGATCCGAGCACTGTTCGGGTATTTCCGGAGCTGAGAAAAACTGAAAACGAGGCTATGAGTCCAATTCCCACCGTCTGAGCTCGCGATACTCGGATTCTATAAATTCCCCGCTTGCCGCCGCCATCTTCACTCAGGCATTGATCAGGGAAGAGGGAGGGTGTGTTAGGTGGTCCTCTGTCCTGCTCTTTCTCGTGCTGTGCTGTGTCCTGCTCAGTCCAGTGGTGCTGTGTCCTGTGCTCTGTCCTGCTGAGTCCAGTGGTGCTGTGTCCTGTGCTGTGTCCTGCTCAGTCCAGTGGTGCTGTGTCCTGTGCTCTGTCCTGCTGAGTCCAGTGGTGCTGTGTCCTGTGCTCTGTCCTGCTGAGTCCAGTGGTGCTGTGTCCTGTGCTCTGTCCTGCTGAGTCCAGTGGTGCTGTGTCCTGTGCTCTGTCCTGCTGAGTCCAGTGGTGCTCTGTCCTGCTGAGTCCAGTGGTGCTGTGTCCTGTGCTCTGTCCTGCTGAGTCCAGTGGTGCTGTGTCCTGTGCTGTGTCCTGCTGAGTCCAGTGGTGCTGTGTCCTGTGCTCTGTCCTGCTGAGTCCAGTGGTGCTGTGTCCTGTGCTCTGTCCTGCTGAGTCCAGTGGTGCTGTGTCCTGCTGAGTCCAGTGGTGCTCTGTCCTGCTGAGTCCAGTGGTGCTGTGTCCTGTGCTTTGTCCTGCTAAGTCCATTGCTATAAAAAAATTATAAAAAAAAAATTATAAAAAAATTAGTACTGCAACATCTAACTACGTTCACTGTTCCTGCAGTAAAAAGGAATTTCTACTGCAATATCTAACTACGTTCACTGTTCCTGCAGTATAGAAAAATTAGTACTGCAATATTAAACTACGTTCACTGTTCCTGCAGTCAAGAAAAATTAGTTCTGCAATATTTAACTACGATCACTGTTCCTGCAGTCAAGAAAAAATAGTACTGCAATATTAAACTACGTTCACTGTTCCTGCTGTCCAGAAAAATTAGTACTGCAATATTTAACAATGTTCACTGTTCCTGCAGTCAAGAAAAATTAGTACTGCAATATTAAACTACGTTCACTGTTCCTGCAGTCCAGAAAAATTAGTACTGCAATATTTAACTACGTTCACTGTTCCTGCAGTCCAGAAAAATTAGTACTGCAATATTTAACTACGTTCACTGTTCCTGCAGTCAAAAAAAATTAGTACTGCAATATTTAACTACTTTCACTGTTCCTGCAGTCAAAAATTGTTAAAGTGCGCATGTCCTATTTCACCAACATAAGGGTGGGTGGGAGGGCCCAAGGACAATTCCATCTTGCACCTTTTTTGGCATTATGTGCTCTTTGAGGCCTAGCTTTTGAAACTGCCATCCTGTCTGCCACTGCAGTGCCACTCCTAGATGGGCCACGTGTTTGTGCCGCCCACTTGTGTCGCTTAGCTTAGACATCCAGCTACCTGGGTGCAACCTTTTGGCCTAAAAACAATATTGCGAGGTGTTCAGAATAGACTGGAAATGAGTGGAAATGAATATTATTGAGGTTAATAATAGTGTAGGAGTGAAAAAAACCCAAAAAATATGGATTTTAGCACTTTTTATGCTTTTTTTAAAAAAAAAAAATCAGAACCCTAAATCAGAACCAAAACCTTGAATGGGGTGTTTTGGCAAAACCAATCGGAACCCAAAACCTGAAGCTAATCAGAACCCAAAACACGAAAAGTGGCCGGTGCACACCCCTAGTAGAAATGCGTTATTGGACCCACAGCGTCTATGGTAATAAGTAGTCTCAAGGTGTAGCGGGATCTTGGGTTGTATTTAGAAGAACAATAACAGTATTAATTCACTGACGCGTTTCGTTGCTTCGTTAGCGACTTTATCGAAGGGGTCAATGAAGATATAATAACGCATCTCTACTAAAATGATTTACATTTTCTATTTCTCTTGCTAAATACCTGACTCTGAAATAGACCTCTGGCCTCTCAGGAGAACATTACTTACTGTATTTTGGAGGTTTGGGACTTTGTGAATACATATTACAGGATTTATTATGTTCCCATTGCCTGTTATATTATTCTAATTGGAAAGATATTTCTGTTGGAGTCAGTTTTCGATTTGGAGAACTGAATATTTTCATATGAGAGGTTACTCTTAATTACTTTAGAACACTACAGTGTATCATTTTATTATATATATATATATGTTAACCCGTGCATGATACTCATGCATTCTAGTCAAATCAAGCTACTTAAGGTGTTAAAAAGGTTCTTGTCATGCATTTGGGCCTAGCCCAGGCCTCCTCAGGGGAAGAGCGTTACTTCCCGACGTAAGCGCCATTTTTCAACGTGGTTTTGTCCACATGTCACCACCTCATCATTCTTCTCCATCACCTCATCCTTCATTTTCATCGCCACATCTATCCAGATGTCTATCCAGACACAGGGATCTCTCTCAGCTGTCCTGAGTATCACACTCCTCTCACTCTGTCACCCCCGGCAACCACCAACCACTCCCCACTGTCACCCCCAGCAACCACCAACCACTCCCAACTGTCACTTCTCCTTCAAGAAATATATATATATATTTTTTTTAAATCTTTATAAACACTTTTAACAATTAACAAATTAAATTAACAAATTAAAAACATCTTAGTATACCAAATTTCAGCCCTTTCTGAATTTTTTTCCCCACACACACTAAGAATTTAGTAGGTCAGTGTATAACTCCGCCCAGCAGGTGGCGCTGCAGCTTGGTTTTATTTTTTCCACACACACACACAGACAGACTAACACACGCCACTAGACATTTATATTATAGATATAGATATAGATATATATATATATATATATATATATATATATATATATATATATATATATATATATAATTTGTAATTGTGTTTGTGTTT
Organism: Mixophyes fleayi; assembly: GCF_038048845.1. Taxonomy (NCBI): domain Eukaryota; kingdom Metazoa; phylum Chordata; class Amphibia; order Anura; family Limnodynastidae; genus Mixophyes; species Mixophyes fleayi. Next base: position 373,781,591 of record NC_134403.1, read on the forward strand.
TTTTAATAAATTAGGATTTTATTATATTGGTCACAAGCATGGTTGGTTTTTACAATTCTGTTTTTTTATACAATCTATATCGAGCGCAGTCTTACGCTGTTTATAGTAATTTTGTTATATTTAAGAGAACAGCTGCTGATATAGTTATGTTTCAAGCGTCATTAGGATATTTGGTTGATTATTAATCATTTTGGTGCAATAATTATTTTATTTGGTACCAAAACTCCAGTCGTAATATATACTTTGTGTGTTTTTATGCTGAACTTGTTCAGAGTTGTAATCAGGTCTTCTCCTCGTGTTTAGTGTTCGCAGAGCCGTGGATGAAGATGAGGAGGCCGTTCAGGAGCGTCGCCGAGCCACTCGATGTATCTGGATATCGGGGAAAAAGGGACTGACTGAGAGAGAGGCAGCCGAGCTTATTGTGGAGGAGGCAAGGAGGCTGCTGAAGGAAGACTTGGCGATGATGGGGATTCGATGGAATCCTGATACAAGCTTTGACTCCTCTTTCAGTTCCTCGTCCAGCTCTTCTTTTGTCACAAACTTGGACACTTTCTCTAAGCAAGAGGGAATGTCAGAAAAGGCCTCAACCTCTGCTGGGAAGAATTCAGAAATGAACTCTTTCCCACATGCAAAAAGAAGTAAACAAAGTTCAGGTCCTGACCGTGTGGATATTAAGTTTCAAGGGAAAACCACTCCAGCTGGCAATGTGAATCTGGAGGAGTGTAAGGATACGTTTCCTGGAGGGCCCCCAGAAACCCATACAGAGATTATTATGGATAGATGTAAAGAGAATATTCCTGAACATTTGTCATTAAATGATTCTGAAAGGAGACAAATGAATAGTACAGAGAGCAGATTGTCAGTTCTGGCATTTACTGATGGTGATCAGAAAATTGTGGACAACTCTGTTGACAGTAGAACTTCAGTAATGACCTGTAAAACCCCACAAGGTGATCACTTGGGGAATACTGCACTCGGTACAAACTCCAATCCATGTAGGCTGCCATTTGACCCTAGCGACAATGTAATAGCGCAGGTTCCAGCTGAGATAGTGGATAGTGATGCGAGGACGGTAATAAAAGAGACCGCGGGAGCAGAGGCTGCGAAATTACAAACAATAGAGGTGTCCCTAAACAGTCTAGTAAAGATCACTAACACAGACGTTACAAAAGTTCCAATAACACAACCACCTGATGACTGCCAGCCGCCAGATAGAACCGAAGAACACTCGCCAAGGATCAAAGCTGTTTCTGGACCTGTTCACATACACAATGGGACAATTACCAAAAGTAAAGAGAATGAACCAGCTTCAGAAGAAACAAAACCTCTTGTCTGTGGTGCACGTTCTCCTCAGAACAGCCGGTCACCAGATTTGTATATAGCATCGAGGACCTTTGAGGACAGTTTCCAGTTGGATACTCAGACTGATAAGTTAATACAGCAGCAGGTGGCATCTGAGAGGGAGCCGGGAGTCAGAGATTTGAAGCTAGCAGCTGAGCTGCCGCAACAGTACTCTGACAGGCAAAGCCCTGCTGACACTGTGCTGCTCAGGGACGTAACGTGTGTTAATGTGGTGGAGCCAAGCAAGACTGAAGTAAACCTAAAACAAGAGACTGGGAATTCCATAAATGACCCGTTAAGCTGCTCAAATGATCCTGATGAATGCTTAAAACGGACAGAAATTCAGCCTGAAATTAAGGTCACAGAAAATATCATGGAGCCCAACGGAAATGATTTGTCTCTCACCGATACACAACTCCAGAACTTGTTCCAATCCTGCCATAGCCAGACAACCAAAGAAGAGAGAGATTCACTCCTTGGTGCTGATATTGAAATGCCTCACGGACACAGCCAAGGTTTCACAGATGACCTTTTGGGATGTAATAAAGTGGTAGAAACCAGCATGAACATGAGTGATAGTTTCTTGTTTGACAGCTTCAATGAGGATCTTGGGAACTGTTCTAAACTAGATAAGCCCGGACTGCCCTCACCATCTGACAGCAAGAAAGAAGATATGGATGCTTCGAATCAGGAAGATTCTTCCATCAATGTAATCGTTGAGGAGCAGAACCAACCCTTAAAGTGTGACGAAGCATCAATTATGTTCTCTCAGCTCGATTCCTTCCAAATGGTGGAGGTTCTGGATCATTTGGAGCTACCTCCAGACTTAGGAAGGGAGAAAGAACGCCCAGATAAAATTACCTGTTCAGTAGAAAATGTGGAAGAGAAAGAGCTGGAAATACTTGAAGAGGCGGAAATAATAAGAAATCAGACAGAATGGTCTAATCTGTCATTTAGCATGACTCAAGGGATGAAGGACCTTTTAGATCAGTGGCCAAGTCCTACAGGTAATATCAAGTCTAATTCTGACCCCAGTACTTCTTGTCCTAAGCAGTCTGTTATTGTCAGTGATAAGAGTGAGAGGCACAGCTTCTCTAGGCTGTTTTGTCCAGATCCAGAGGATATCCCCCACACACCATCTAGCAGTCATCGTTTTCTACACGATGAAAATCGGAATTCCACCCCCATTGATGCCTCAGAAAATACAGGGAAACCTAACTCCAGACCTGAGAGCAGGAATGAACTTGTTCCCCCCACACCACCCAGTGAGTGTACATCGGGGAGAATGATCGGGATGTCCGCCTTTAAGCCTGGAACCAAGATGCAAAGAATAGAATCTGTGAGCGGCTCAGTCGTTCGGTCCATGGAGGCAGAGGAGGAGTTTTTTGGGTCTCAAAGTAACGTTTTGGACAATAAGGAGGTTCCTGGGATTGAACCTATTAAAGACACCTCTGTTATAGATGAGGACTTCTCCTTGCAGTTGTCCCAGGACTCCTTCCCTCTCCCCTCATCCAGCTCAGAAGAGTTCAGCATCATTGATGTGTCAAGTGACCAGACTCTCTTTCAGACGTTCCTGAAGGAATGGAAGAGCCAGAAGAAGTTTTCCCTGTCTGTGGCCTGTGAACGTAGAACGCAGCGTCCGACATCCAAGTCGTGCATCGGTGGGAGGTTTAAACAAGGTGAATGTTGTTATTTTCTGCTATAGATCATGAGAATGAGGGAGAGACAAGAAGTACATTCAGTATTTATTTATTTATAAAGGACTAGATAAAACTACTGAAGCCAGAATGATAATTGAATCTTCTGTTATCTCATAGTTCAGTCACCTGGCCAGGCGCAGAGCAAGGATGATGGCCTCTCCATCCAGGGCTGGGATGACGTTCTGCTGGTGGGCCTGGCTGTATGCTGGGGAGGGAAAGATGCCTATTACCTGTCCTTACAGAGCGAGCAGGACCTGTCCGGTATGTGTGTGTGCTGCCATCAAACCACTGTCCTGTGTGGGGTTGTTAGGGTCTTCATTGTCTGGCTGTAAAATTGCATCAGATGAAGTTTATATGGACATCGGCTGACCCCAATGCGTCACCCGTTCAGATCGTGTTTGGCCCAGTTGACCGCACATGTGGTTGTTCAGAGATTAGGCGAACAACAAGATTGCATAATATGACCAGATTTTGAGTCTCGGGTTCTCATTAGTGATAGGAGGGTATGGTGATACTTCGTTACACTTTACTTTTCAACAAATGTGTAGTTAAAAGTCAACAGTACATTATACCTTCCTGAAGTACAGGGCTTCCTCCTAATACCACCGGCCTAAAACATAAACCAATACTGGTAATATACTTTAATGTACTTTTGTAGAGAAAATAAATAGACCTTGCAGTAAGGGCGCATGGTGTTATAAAGAGGGAGCACTGTATATAGAAATTGTCTACCATGAATAGAACCTGCCATACTTTCTACACCAAGGTGGATCTACCTTATGCCCCTAACAGTGCCACCTAGTGGCCATTTAATCATGGTGAATGCGGGAATTGATTACAACCAGCAATAACAAGCGAAGCTATAGTAAATAAGTCAACTTCCAGAATAAATTGTATCCTGAACATAATAAACCTGTCTGTGCTCTTTGTAGACATCAGCTCTAGCCTCGCTCCCCCTCCGCTTGACCAGAGCCTGTCAGTGAAGGAGCGGCTGTGGTACCTCCAGACCACGTTGCAGCAGACCAGTCCCCCTGAGCAACTGAGCACCATCGTCATGTATAACTTCATCGAGCAGTACAAAGCTCTCCTCCTGGGCTGCAGAGTCTCCGTCACAGGACACTTCCAGGACCCAAAGGTTCTACAGCTTCTATTAAATATGAAATCACCATTCAGCTTCCTGCCTGCCCCATTCCTGGGTGTCTGCAAAATAATCCCAGTAACTGCAGAAATGTCTAAATTCCCCGGGATTTATTATTTGATTTACATTCACTTTTTACAATATTTTTTTTAGTAGTGCCCAGCAGGACTGGATCTGTGTGCAGCTACATTAATGATGGAATGAACAGATCCTATGTGATCTTGTACATGTTTGTAAATGTGTCTGTTTTTCAATCTGAATCTTTAATCATTCTCTTCCTGTTTCCTGTCATAATGACAATGGCTCCATTATGCAGGTCAAAGGAAGTAGATAGCGGACTTGTAATGATCTAGGTCACCTAGTCCAGTGTTGCACATCCAATAGGATCCCAGATTCTGTCTGTGGGCACTTTAATGGTCGGATATGTAATATATTCTATAGGGAACCTCTTGTCTCATGTACATTTGGCTGCACTCATCTAGTCAGATCCTTATTGATGTTTCCTTCCTCTCACACAGATAACAGGTCAGGATCCTGGCCGCCTTCTGCTTATTACGTCTGTAGATAACACTTTACCACAATACAGATGTACGTTTGATATCTCAGTAACTTTTCTCCCCATAGCTTTGTGTCTTTTGTCTATAGAGCATAGACTAAGCTGCAGAATCTGGGAAACAGAGCATCTTATATCACCGGATCACACTCATCCAATACCAAATCATGACCGATAAACACTTTTTTTTGTGTCCCTTTTTCCTCTGTGACTGTATACAAATATATATGTAGGTGTTTCCTATTTGTGTCTAATATCTCTTCCGGAGGCCACCCAAGTTGTGATTTTATTGGGCAGTTTGGTTTTGAGTGACTCCGATTATTTTAAATTATCTGACGTAATTTTGATTGGCACATAGAGGGGATCCTGTCTCCTGATAGGTGGTAATATTGTGCTACCTGCGATCTGCCAAACAACTGCCCTGGTCAGATCCTGAAACATTATTCCGAGAAGTAAGCTGCTTTGGAACCTAGTTTGTTTTCTGTTTTTATATTGGAATTTGGGGATGTTAATGAAAACTGGTGCACAACAGGTGCTGTAACCCATAACAACCCATCTGATGGTCATTTCCCTAATATAACATAACAGAGAGAGAACATCTATGTACGATTAATTACATCCCCTGTTTTTCTCCTGAATTCATAACTGCTCCTGTTTTTCACAAGTTGTAGTATCTGTTGCTCTTTTCTACTTTCTACTTTTCTCTTCTGATAGTGGTTTCTGTCGCTGTCGTCTGTTTCTCTCTCACGTGTTTCAGTCCCTCCTACAATGGTTCATTATTATAGTTCATATTACGTCTTGTCCTCATTTTTTGTGGAAGTTCCACTTGTCACTCTTCCTCCCCCCAACAACTGAGGATTTTACATTTGTAATTAGGATTCTGGCTGCAGATCTGTTCTCTGCTTCCCACGACTGATAAGGAACGGAGTGCAACACACTAACTAGTTGGAATCATCTCAGGATTAAGTCTGAGCTCACTCTGCAATCAGTTTATCTGTGTTAAGGGTTATTGGATTATCATCAAAGGCAGGAGGCCATACAGATGTAGCAGCATGTAATTAACCACTACACATCTTTCCCCCGCCAGCGAGACCAGACTATTAAATACAACCTGCTCATCCTAACCCCGTATGATCCTCTCCATAGCGCTGAGCGTTAGATGGCATTATCATAGAGCCCTGGGAAAAAGATGTTTTCTCGCTAACCTTCAGTGCTGTATATAAGCACATCATCAGGGATGCAGTCATTGGTCTTCAGAAACATTAAGAATGAAGTGTAGATGAGACTGATTCATGGAGTATGTATCTTTTCCTACGCAATTTTTATATAACAACTAGGAAACATTGTTACAGCTGCCACTGTTTTAGTTTAACAAGATATATAACGTTCCCTACCCACTATCCAGTAATTTGAAGTTTAGGAATAGAAGAACTTCTTGCTGCCCAAACGCTGGTTTTACTGGGTTGACTTTGTCACTGTGACTGGAAGAAGTTGAGATTATTGTGTCGCTCCGTCTGTCGCTGATCCTATACCGTCAGGTCCAGCGACTTCACCCAAGTGTCCAGATCTATGGTCCGATTAGTGTCCGTACATCGTCCCTCGAAGTCTCCATCTGACCCATTCAATACATTTTAGTGTCTTTTTTTATACCCATACACGTTGGGCCTGATTCATTAAGGAAAGTTAAGCAAAAAATTGAGTAAGTTTTGTTACTCAAGTTTTCTGGATAAAACCATGTTACAATACAAGGGGTGCAAATCAGTTTATTATTTTGCACATAAGTTAAATACTGGCTGTTTATCATGTAGCGTACAAATACTTGATAGCTTATTTGTACACTGAAATTTAAAGTTGATTTAGGACATGGCCTACCCCAAATATGAATCTGGCATCACATTTTACATTTATCTCCCCCTCCAATGCAACATGGTTTTGCCTTACTTACTGTTGCTTAACGTTCCTTAATGACAGGCCCGTTGTGATTTGCTTTCAGTCATGTCTAATTCAGACTCTGACAGCTGGTTACAGCCAGTAGGAGAACAAGTATTGAATCTGAATGTCTTCTGGTAAAGAGCCTAATTTGTGTGGTAAGGAGTCAAATCATTTTCCTGCAGTTACTGGAACATTTCATACATTGGTGGTATGGGGGAAACCTCCAGATATATAGAACTCATGATAATTATGTTGCTTGGGTGGCAGCACTGTCTTCTGAGTGCTTTATGTTGTCCACATATGTGAGGCACCAAGAGGAAGAGAAGAGGTCCGAATGTGTCCGCTTTTCTAGGGACATAATACAATAAAAATAATATGTTACATTACTGTCCATTGGAAATCAATCGGCAAATTAAGTTTTGTTCAGCGTCAACTTGTTCTTAATTTTTCCAGACCCTAAAATGTATAGGGGTAAAGTTGTATGAATGCTAAGTGTGGTGACTGTATAATCTTCTATCTTGTAATGACTTCTTGTTTTGTAGGTGGCTTGTTGGTTACTAGACCCAGGCTCCAAAGAACGAACTCTTCACAACATGGTAGCAAACTTCCTTCCAAATGAGCTCCCCCTGCTGGACGGAGTGGGAACTGGGCAGGGAGTTCAGAGCCTAGGACTCAGTGCTAGCTGTGACCAGTCGGGGCGCTACAGAGCAGCCATAGAGTCTGTTCTTGTTTTTAGCACAATGAACAAACTACACAACTTGTTAGAGAAGGATAAACTGCAAGGTAACGACCTGCTACTAATGGCTGTGAATATAATTATTTACTGACAGAACCGTGATGTAACTGCACACACGTGTTAACGCATTTCGCCACCCTCAGATGTCTTCTCCAAGATGGAGATGCCTTCCCAGTACTGCCTGGCTCTCCTGGAACTGAACGGTATTGGGTTCAGCACAGAGGAGTGTGAGATGCAGAAACACATCATGCAAGCCAAGCTGAATGAGACGGAGGTCCAGGCGTACCAGCTGGCCGGACACAGCTTCTCCTTGACTAGTCCCGATGACGTCGCTCAGGTACTGGTGGAATTTTATTTGGCTTCTTAGAAAAATGGGCGGCAACTGGAATCTCAGAAAGGAACGAGAAAGATTCTCTGTAGTCATAGAAGTAAATATGTCTTGTGACTTCTCGACGCATCTGAGCGAGACAAGCGTCTCTTCGGCTGGTTTTTACTAGTTTAATAGTGCACAGGTCCACAATTTCGGCAGATGATTTACTGCTACTTCTGTGAGAGCGCAAGTTTCCGGTCATGTTCCTCATATGTTTGCTGTTGTTATAGTTTTATGTCTTGCACTTGTTTAGGTGCTGTTCATTGAACTTAAACTCCACCCCAATGGAGATCTGAAAGGGCAGGGAAACAAGAAGACGTTGGGGTACACAAGGAGAGCAGCGGTGACGGGGAACAGAGTTCGGCTTAGCAAGCAGTTCAGTACTACAAAGGTACAATAATCTGAGTATTATGTGTGAAATGACACCGTGTCAGTGAGACAGACACTTTCCAATCATTATTCTGTCCCACTGTCTGTCCACATTGTTCTTCTTTTTGTTTAAAAGTTTGCGGATAATTTCTCAGTTTACCTCCAGCACTAAAACACTGAGACACCTACATGAAATACAAGGGAAGTGGGGCTGTAAGTAACTAGATGTGATTTTTTGTTGTGTGTGTTATAGTTTATAGAATTACATAATAACTGGATAATGACAAAAAGACCTTTACAGCATTGTTGTTGAGTTTTGTCCAGTAGTGGAACCACACATCTCTGTCGGATAATAAATGTTTTCTTGTCCTTGTTATCAGGATGTTCTGGAGAAATTGAAACCTCTGCACCCTCTTCCTGGTCTGATCCTGGAATGGAAGAGAATCACTAATGCCATGACGAAGGTCGTCTTCCCATTACAGAGAGAGAAGAGTTTCAGTCCATCTCTGTGCATGGAACGAATCTACCCGATCTCCCAGACCCACACCGCCACAGGTACCCCTTGTCCCATAGCCACACCGCCACAGGTACCCCTTGTCCCATAGCCACACCGCCACAGGTACCCCTTGTCCCAGAGCCACACCGCCACAGGTACCCCTTGTCCCAGAGCCACACCGCCACAGGTACCCCTTGTCCCAGAGCCACACCGCCACAGGTACCCCTTGTCCCAGAGCCACACCGCCACAGGTACCCCTTGTCCCAGAGCCACACCGCCACAGGTACCCCTTGTCCCAGAGCCACACCGCCACAGGTACCCCTTGTCCCAGAGCCACACCGCCACAGGCACCCCATGTCCCAGAGCCACACCGCCACAGGCACCCCATGTCCCAGAGCCACACCGCCACAGGCACCCCATGTCCCAGAGCCACACCGCCACAGGCACCCCATGTCCCAGAGCCACACCGCCAAAGGCACCCCATGTCCCAGAGCCACACCGCCACAGGCTCCCCATGTCCCAGAGCCACACCGCCACAGGTACCCCTTGTCCCAGAGCCACACCGCCACAGGTACCCCTTGTCCCAGAGCCACACCGCCACAGGTACCCCATGTCCCAGAGCCACACCGCCACAGGCACCCCATGTCCCAGAGCCACACCGCCAAAGGCACCCCATGTCCCAGAGCCACACCGCCACAGGCTCCCCATGTCCCAGAGCCACACCGCCACAGGTACCCCTTGTCCCAGAGCCACACCGTCACAGGCACCCCATGTCCCAGAGCCACACCGCCACAGGCTCCCCATGTCCCAGAGCCACACCGCCACAGGCACCCCATGTCCCAGAGCCACACCGCCACAGGCTCCCCATGTCCCAGAGCCACACCGCCACAGGCTCCCCATGTCCCAGAGCCACACCGACACAGGCACCCCTTGTCCCAGAGCCACACCGCCACAGGCTCCCCATGTCCCAGAGCCACACCGCCACAGGCTCCCCATGTCCCAGAGCCACACCGCCACAGGTACCCCTTGTCCCAGAGCCACACCGCCACAGGCACCCCATGTCCCAGAGCCACACCGCCACAGGCACCCCATGTCCCAGAGCCACACCGCCACAGGTACCCCTTGTCCCAGAGCCACACCGCCACAGGCACCCCATGTCCCAGAGCCACACCGACACAGGCACCCCTTGTCCCAGAGCCACACCGCCACAGGCTCCCCATGTCCCAGAGCCACACCGCCACAGGCTCCCCATGTCCCAGAGCCACACCGCCACAGGTACCCCTTGTCCCAGAGCCACACCGCCACAGGCACCCCATGTCCCAGAGCCACACCGCCACAGGCACCCCATGTCCCAGAGCCACACCGCCACAGGCACCCCATGTCCCAGAGCCACACCGCCACAGGTACCCCTTGTCCCAGAGCCACACCGCCACAGGCACCCCATGTCCCAGAGCCACACCGCCACAGGCACCCCATGTCCCAGAGCCACACCGCCACAGGCTCCCCATGTCCCAGAGCCACACCGCCACAGGCACCCCATGTCCCAGAGCCACACCGCCACAGGCACCCCATGTCCCAGAGCCACCTCGCCACAGGCACCCCATGTCCCAGAGCCACACCGCCACAGGTACCCCATGTCCCAGAGCCACACCGCCACAGGCACCCCATGTCCCAGAGCCACACCGCCACAGGCACCCCATGTCCCAGAGCCACACCGACACAGGCTCCCCATGTCCCAGAGCCACACCGACACAGGCACCCCATGTCCCAGAGCCACACCGTCACAGGCACCCCATGTCCCAGAGCCACACCGCCACAGGCACCCCATGTACCAGACACAATGCCTGCTGGTATGTTGTTACAGATAGGTGTCTTTTCTTTGATTAATTGTATTGTTTTACCTTATTACTGAGATTAAAGGTAATGTGCAGCCCTTTCGAAGGATTGAGGGCCGCACCGTGCGGCCTCTGAAGTGTATCAGGTTGCCCATCACCGATTGACCTCTGCCCCTCAATAGATTTCTTGTGGCCCCTGAGACCATCAAAATACTTTTATTATATAAAGATTAATAATCATTTGTATGACATTTTTAATACAGTGACAAAAGACTTCAGGTTTTGGTAATAAGCATGTACTTAACCCAACAACAGCGCTGGTACACTGTACTGTTATCTGTGTGCAGTCTGCTGAACGGAGCGTATAGGAGACACAGTGCTACAAATGTATTTAGTATTTGTCGGATAACGGATTCTTCCAATAGAGTAATAATCATTATTCTTACATACTAACCAGTCAGCACTGCCTAATTAATCCAGTATTTCCACACTTACAGGTCGGGTGAGTTTTACTGAGCCAAATATCCAAAATGTACCCAAAGATTTTGAGATTGAAATGCCCCGTTTGGTGGGGGAGAGCCCTCCCTCACAGGGTCCAGGATCATCTGCCCTTTCAAAGCATCGGTAAATCTTAAATCAAATTTAAATTCCATAAAGATGTATAAAAACAATTCGAAAAATATCAACGAAATGTGCTTGATGTCTTATTTCCAAATACAAATATAATTACCATCTAATTATAATAAAGGGGATAATGTATCACTTCCTATGGTTTATACGGACATTGGATGTCACCATGGGGTTCCATAACCATTTTCTTGCCTTAAACCTCATGTAAAGACTTCTATTATCCTTATAATCTATGCAGCCATGGTAATAAAAATAGTGTATTCTTAGAATACTTATGAGGCATATTGGTTGCAATGCTGTTGGGGGAAAAGTGGGGTTAAATAAAATGAAATTAAAGTTACTGAAAAGTAATAGGAAGTGATGTGAGAAATATACTGTATTCAAGTACTCGCTGTTTTCACTATCATTGTGCCTGAAGCAACTTTTTATGCTCAAAGGATGCTGTTAATTTACTTCAGTCCACGTGACTCATTCTGTAAGTGTCAGGATGGAATGAGCTGTGTATGGGTAGTATGGACAAAAGTATTTGGCCACACCTGTTAATTATTGAATTAAGATGTTTCAATCAGACCCGTTGCCGGAGGTGTATAACATCAAGCACCAGCCATGCTGTCTCCATTCGCAAACATTTGTGATACAAAATGGGTTGTTCTGAAGAGCTCAGGGACTTCCAGCGTGGTACAGTGATATATGCCACCTTTTTAATAAGGTTTGTGAAATTTCATCCCTGCTGGATATTTTTAGAAAGTGGAAGTGTTTAGGAACAACAGCAACTCAGCCACGAAGCGGAAGACCACGTAAAATCACAGAGCAGGGTCAACAACTGCCAAGGCGCATGGTGCGTAAAAGTCGTCAACGCTCTGCTGATTCCATAGCTGAAGAGTTTCGAACTTCCACTGGCATTAATGTAAGCACAAAATCTGTGCGGTGGAAGCTTAATGAAATGGGTTTCCATGGCCAAGCAGCTGCATGCAAACTTCACATCACCAAGACCAATGACAGGCGTCGCATGGAGTGGTGTAAAGCACATCGACACTAGACTGTGGAGCAATGGAAACATGTTCTGTGGGGCGACTGTGCCCCAGTGCACAAAACAAGGACTACAAAAGATATGGTTTGATGAGTTCAGTGTGGAACAACCTGACTGGCCCGCACAGAGCCCTGACCTCAACCCCATCGAACATCTTTGGGATGAACTGGAACGCAGATTGCGAGCCAGGTCATCCAACATCGGTGCTTGATCTCATAAATGCTCTACAGAATGAATGGGCACAAATTCGCCACAGAAACACTCCAATATCTTGTGGAAAGTCTTCCATGAAGAGTGGAAGCTGTTATCACTGCAAAAGGGGGACCAACTCCATATTAAAGGGGTGTAGTATGTATTAACAGTGCTTTAAACACCGACAGTGTATGCCCCGACATAAACAATCCGAATTATAACACACCGACATGTCAAATACACAGACTTATGTATACACAGACACACCACAGTTCCAATGTGAGGAGAGCCTGACACTTTAAAATTACGTCAGATTGAACTGCGACTTCCATATTTAAAGCGGCAATGCAACGGACCAGGGATAGAATCATGTAATGTAAGAATGAACTTTAATCCTAACCCTAAGGATAATTATAATGGTACAGTAAAGTTCATACTTACATGATGCTACATCTGGTTGCATTGCCGCTTTAAATATGGAAGTCGCAGTTCAATCTGACGTAATTTTAAAGTGTCGGGCTCTCCTCGCATCGGAACTGTGGTGTGTCTGTGCATACGTAAGTCTGTGTTGTTGACATGTCGGTGTATTTTGATTCGGATTGTTTATATCGGTGTAAACGCTGTCGGTGTTTACAGCATCGTTAAACTGACTACCACCGTATTAAAGTATATGTATTTGAATCCAATGACATTACAGTCCCTGTTGGTGTAATGGTCAAGCGTCCGAATTCTTTTGTCCATATTGTGTATATGTCGCAAGTTTTCTGTTTTTGTAGAAGTACATTTAACATATAGTGTACGTAGCAGCTCGCCTGACCAAAATAGACTCCTGAGTGCTTGCACCAGGTTACAGAATATAATCGCTCTCTGCTGTATCTGGGATGTCTGTTGCTGATGTTGGTCCCTGGAGCTGTGATAGCTGAATGTGATAAGAAATGATTTGGGAAGGAAATGGCATGATCTGGGGCTCTGACTGTGTTAATCTCAATCTATTATCAGCCCCTTCAGGAAATATCTGACCTGAGACTTTCTGACATGTGCACCAGATACTGTCCTGAGTGCTGCTGCGGGCTCTGTCCTGATTCAGGACAGCTGGTGTACGGATGTTTGTTCTCATCCAGTATTTGTGTATTACATGCTATGTACAGCAGAGGGCATCCCGGAGGCTTGTTCTTGTTGGATGGAAGTTACTGTTTTCTCTGCATATAGTTCTGCTTCACTCCCCTGAGAAAAATTTCTTGTGTTAGAAACTAGTCAAACTGTATTAAAAATAGGTTGGACACCTATATGATATGCATTGAGTGTTCTTAGTCACTGACTATTGTTATATTGTCACAGGGCATTGCTCAGCCACACATGCAGCCAGACTGAGCTGGTGGAACTAACAAGTTTTTGTTTTTTGTCAGGGGAACTAGAAAACTCCCCAGAGCGAAGGTACGAGCAGAGCAGATTCCAGCGGAGAAGGGAATGTCCTTCTTTGTCAGTATGAGACACGCCTTCATCCCCTTCCCAGGTAACATAATTATCAGCCGCTTAGCTTTATGTGTACCCTGATATGTTCACTACGCCATGTAAATGTAATTATATGAACATGTAATTGCTGTGTTTATTAAGCATATATAAAGTTTTAGGATCAGTGTTTCACTTAGGGTTTGGTGTTAGGGAATAGTGGTGTTTGGGACAGGGAATATTTGGAGTGTGGGTTAACTTATACTTTCCAAACCCCAAGTGTTCTCTGACCATAAGATGGTCTTTAAAAATAAATACATTATAATGAGTTTTGTTCACAATGATGGATGGAGACATTTGGGAGCAGAGGACGGAGGAACACACAGTGAAAAGTGAATCTGTGGAGATTGTTTCCAGTGTTTTACTGACCATTTATAGCAACATGAAATGAATGACTTTCACACTTCTCCTCCATTATGTTTGTGCCCCGCATATGGTTTTCTGTTAGTGGGGAGGGTACACATTTTGCTAAGCATTATTCAGCTCCTCTTTGATGGTTATTGCAGGGGGCTTAATCCTGGGGGCTGATTATTCTCAGCTGGAGTTACGGATTCTCGCCCACTTATCTAAGGATCGGCGCCTCATCCAGGTACTGAACAGCGGAGCTGATGTGTTCAGGAGTATAGCCTCCGAGTGGAAGATGATCGACGCCGACGCTGTAACGGACAACATGAGGCAACAGGCCAAGCAGGTAATCTACCACCCCGAACACAAAGTACTACTAGAGATTCCGGGGATTTAAAGTGCTCTAAGCTGTGAGAGTTGGGTTTGTTGTAGTTACTGCTGATCTCCCTGCCAAGGAAAAGATCTGAGCTGTATCTAAATCCATTATGTGCAGTCCAGCTTGTGTACAGCGTTAGCCGGTTAATGCAGACATGGGTCAGTGATGTGCGCCAGCAGACATGACAAATGCAGAACATGTCAGGTGGTTAATCTGTGTTATGAAGATTACCCCCAGCCTGTGGTGAGGACTGAAGAATGAAATATTCTTGACATGATCTGAGTAAAATATTCTACAGTAGTGCAAGAATATAACTATATATATATATATATATATACAATGAAAATGTTACTCACTTTTATAAGACTGTATTTAAATATTGTAGATTGCAAATGAAAGTTATTTTGGGTCTGAGTGTTATATATATATATAGTCTTACTGTTGTCACATTCATTTAGATTTGCTATGGAATAATTTACGGGATGGGGGCCAAGTCCCTGGGGGAGCAGATGGGAATTGAGGAGGATGACGCGTCCTGTTACATTGAGTCCTTTAAAGCCAGATACACAGGTATGAGATGAGACCACCCTGTTAATGTCAGCGAGGGTCCTGTAATGTTGTTCATGTGGGCTGTAACACTAGCTGTGTGGTGATAATGTGTCTGCGTGGAGCACTTGGAATGATAGGAAATCTCTTGTATACGAGACATAGAAAGGGGGACGAGTGGGAAGGTGTCTATGATCTCCAAGGGGTGATGAGCAAATGTGTTCAGGGGTTAAACCAACCAGTACAAATGGTGATAATTATGTCACCATCTATCTCATCACTACATGGAAATTCTAAAGGTCGTTTTTCTCTTATTTCAGGTATTCAAAGATTCCTAAAAGAGACTGTGAAGAACTGTGCTTGCAGTGGGTATGTACAGACCATCCTGGGCCGACGTAGATACCTTCCAGCAATCAAGGACTCAAATCACCATGCCAAGGCTCACGTGAGTGGATTACAGTCATAATTTGGAGTTTACACTGAGCTGCTGTGTGCACAGCTTTACATTTTATAAGTTGCTATTAAATGCCATTGACTTGTTCTCCAGAGGTGGGAGTTTAACAGAGAGGTATCCTGTAGTGAGCAGACCCCTGGAGTTGGTGGGAGCCAGAAGTGACTCCTGAGGAATCCTGGTAACCAGTGTAGGATCACTGGTGTCTGCAGTCACCGCTGACAACTTTCCTGTTTCACATATTGATGGTTTATCAGTAGCAAATTATGATCAGTTTATAGTTCACAGGTTAAGGCGTAGGGGATGAAACATGTAAAAGCCTGAATTATGTCCTGCCATCTTTATTACTGATAAGCTCTTCTCCACGAAGTCTGCAGGATATAGTAACTCTACAGTCCTAGTCATTAACAGACCTTTGGCCTGATACCTCAGCATGTGTGGCCTCAGCATGAGAGTGATGCTAAGATTTATGCTGAGATGATTACTGTAATATGTGTGAATGTGGTCAGTAGATGACTGGCCTCTGCTGCTCGGTTCTCGGGCTGGATAACTATGGGTTAGGTCTAGCTGAGCTGACGGTAGAAGCAGGAGGTCAGGATCGCCCTTCAAGGCAGCCGGGATTTCTGTGCCAAACTAAATTATATAGATATAACGATCTCCTCTTTATAAATGTCCCTGTGGATGAACTGTAACCTCAAGTCTATGGTGAGAGGGGTCAAAGAAAATCAAGTTCCAGATACCCTGTGAGATCTTTAGGTTATTCTAGAAACATTACTTACACCAAAAAACTTAGTATTTTAGGTATTCTATAACTAATAGATATTTAGTTCATGTAAGTTATAATGTACACTACAGAGACGACGTAGGCCTGGCTTATATTCTCTTAACAATGACATTTTTTAATAGAATTGGTGACCATTTAATTTAGTAAATAAATATTACCCCAGAAACTGTTGCTTTACAATGATAGCAGCTTTCACGCTATTTTATAACTAGCCAGAGCTTGCTGGGATTGTTTTGTTTAGTTAAAACTGAGAAAAAAATAGAGGTAAATTGTCCTTAAAGTGGTGGTAAATGAAGTCTATATTGTAATATAATTACCTCCTCCTGATAAGTGGTGACATTTGTATGGCACCGTTTTAGAACATAGTTTCCTCCACTTTCTCCCCCTACGTGTGTTGTAGTAAATGAAGGGAACTGTATATGATTGCACCGTATCGTTTTACTTCATTTTCCTCAAGAGTATTTATAAGACGTATCTCTTACGTCGGTGATTTTTATACGCACTACATTAAGACGGATTCATTTGCCGCTGTTAGGCTAATGGTTTCCAAGCCCCCTGTTACTTTTCATCATAAAGCAAAATACATAGTTGATGAGGTTGAAAAAAGACACCAGTCCATCAAGTTCAACCTATTTTGGATCTCCTGCGATCCTGCACTTATAAAGAATAGAGGAAGATAATGTTACAGTCAGAGAATCTCTGAGGGGGGCAGAGATAGGTAGGTGGCTGAATGTGACCTATAACGTATGATTCTCACACGTTAGGCCGAGCGTCAGGCTGTGAACACCACCGTCCAGGGATCAGCCGCCGATATTGTCAAAACTGCGACCGTCAACATTCAAAAACGGTTGGAAGAGACTTTCCCGTCTGTGCCCAAATCCCACGGACACCGGCTGCACCCCTGTCTCAGCGGTATGTTTATTGGTGACTGCGTGGGGACCTGGGTGCTTCCCTTACTGAGCACCCCGTATTTAGCCGTGACTTCTCCAGATAGCAATCTGTGAACCCAGCTACTGACCCTTTGTCTGCCAGTCACAGCCGGGACCGGAAATATAACAAGTGTCTGTTCGTGACCAGTTACTGAAACTTTCTTTTACTTATTGACCCATTATTTAGAATTGGGTGTAAACACAATAGTAACCATTTTATATGGTAATTAATGTACTTGTCCAAACCTCTATTTAGCAGCTCTAACCACACACAATGGATGTGTTTAATATACAAACTCTGTGATGATATAAATTGGAAACTGCTCTGTAAGTAATTATATTACAGGCTGTGCCAGGTAAAAGCCCAGGGCAGCAGCGGTATCTAGGTGGATAAACCCTGGAGACAGTGCAGTTAATGGAACTGACCTTGAAGCAGAACAGCTACTCACAGAGGCGGCATATTACCGGGAACTGTGACTGACGCGTTTTATACCTGTGCTCAGCACAGATACATGTAACTGAGTAATACCGCCACCAAGGCTGCAGCCTGTCCTCTGCAGTGGTCGCTGATCACTATCGTAGACCACGTACCAGAAACCAGCCTGGGTATTTAACCCCTTACAATCTGCTGCATCAGGCGGCACAATACCACACACAGAACTGTCAGCACATTGTGAGCAGACAAATAAACAACAAATGTGAAAATATGTTTTTTTTATATTATGATACAGGAAGATCCACATTGTTTCACCTTGTCTAATTGTTAAATGCGTAATACACGGATACAGTTCTGAAAGTATGTAACCATTCATGTCACAGACACAGTGTGATGATTGTGAGAATGAAGTGTTGGTATTGTCATGTAAACATACTGTCCGGTACTAACATGATGAGGTGTCCCAGACACGTGGAAGGAACTGTGACCAGTTTAGTAATTACTAAAACATGAATAGGTGGATATAACATGTAATATGTTACAAACGTGTTGAGGAGTTTTTCTTATAACCATTTCATGTTATGTCTTTTTAGGACGCTTGGAGAAAAAACCGACTTATTCGCCACCAAACCGAGGTGCGTTCTTCATCCTGCAGCTGCACGATGAGCTTCTGTATGAGGCAGCGGAAGACGATGTGATTCAGGTATAATGACTGTGCGACATCTGTAATACTGGGGATCCAACAATCACCCTGTTCCCATATAAATGTTTACCAAGTACCCCCCCTGCTTTTATATAATGTATTTATTAATACAGACAGCTGTTGGTTTGTGTTATACTTAAGCAGCTGCATGTATGTGAAGTTCCCCTATGGCAGCCGTGCAGTGTGTTTCAGCATCTCTAGCAGGACAGAAGGTCAGATCGGCAGATCTGTAACACGAGTCCCCAGGAGGCATTTTCCCGCTGACATTGTGGTGTTTTCAGCCGTGCACAGATTACTGCGGAGCAGAATGTGCCACTCGCTGCTCCGTGCAGCTGCTTCCAATTAGTCTCAAGAGCTTTTATCGCTTCCTCCAAATTCCTGTCCATGTAAATACATCCATATGTGTTCTGTGGCGTGAATGGTGTCCGGTACCTGCATGTAGCACTGATATAGAACCGTGTACAGATAAACCTGCAGACACTTGATGTAACGCAGGACATCAGGTCCTGGTAGACTCTGCAGCTCTGTCTGGAGACGAGTGGTGCAGTGGATAAGACAAGAGACTGTTACTGTAACCATTTATGTCTTTGCAGGTGGCGCAGATTATAAAACGTGAGATGGAAAATGCTGTGAAATTATCGGTTACACTGAAAGTAAAAGTGAAGTTTGGCCCCAGCTGGGGTGAGCTGCAAGACTTTGACCTCTAGATAAATTCTTCCCCATTTCTCTGATGAAAACAACTGGATAATGATAGTGATAATGGCTGAGTCCTGAATGGGTTAATACCATTTGTTATGAAATTTTAATTTTATTTTGCACATAACAGGTCATGCGGGTCTGGATAGATATTCAGCAACTATGTCGTTTTTTTTTGTTTTGTTTTTTAAAAAAAACAATATTTTTACAACATTAAATATGTGAAACTATTAAATGAATTTAATACGTGATTGTATACATAGATATTACTTTTACTCTTGATCTGATTTTGTCTTTGTACTGTAGAACATTAATGTAATGTATATTTTTGTAAGATATATTTATGTGTCTAATGTATATTTTTATTATCTGCTCATCAGTCATCCAGCTGAACAGGATTTTTTAAGCTTTAATCTCTGTCTGTGGGTTTAGCATTGATCAAATAAAGCCATTTTCTCTATTACCTGCTCAGTGGGATCTTTCATTTCAGGGGGGATATTCTATATGGAGCCGGCAGAGTCTGAGATATTAGATGTTCCTGTTTATCTCTCTGATGACAACCATATATAGGCTCCACGTGACCAGCATCTCCTGAGTATTATAGGGGAATGTGCACACAAGCACTATAGTGTCCTGGATACGATGCAGATGATATGGGGCAAATACTCTGCTGGTAACCACAGTCTATGAACAAAGACAGTATGTGAAGTGGGTTAGTTGACAGTGTGTGTGTGTGTATGTACATTTATATATATATATATATATATATATATATATATATATATATATATATATATATATATATATATATATATATATCAAATTCATAAGTATGTGCAGCGAAAGCATTTTTTTTTACTCTCTGAGGCCCCCTGCTGGCGTCCCGGCCGTCGCTATGACGACCGGGACGTCCCTTCCGGTTTCCGCGTCCCGGTTGCCTGGGCAACAACCGGGACGCTCCAAGCCCCCTGTCGCGGCGACCCGCCAGCTGGCCAATAGGCGGGCGTGCGCGCGCAGGGCTACTTAGGAGATAGCCAATCATTGCTATCTAGATGTAGGAGGCAGTGTGTTTGGGTGGTCTGTTTGTTATGCAGCTGATACTGCATTTACTATTGGTACACTATCTATTTGGCCACTCCTCTGGACACTTCTAGGGCTCTTCCCTGATTGGCTACTTGGACTACTTAAGGCAGTGAGGACTGAGCCTCACTGCCGGTTATAGCGTCCTGTTTATAGTTCTGCTGCCTGCTTGTTCTCTCTGTGCTTGGTGTTAAACCTATGATAGACTTCCCGTGTATGACCCTCGCTTGTTCCTGGATCTTGAACCTATGCTTCTGACCCTGACCATTTGCCTGAACCCGGATTCTGCTTCTCTGCCAATGCCCCTGACCTTTCGCCTGTCCCTGGATTCCGAACCTGTGCCTGTGACCTCTGACCTTGATTTTCTCTGTACTTTACGCTGTCTGCTGCCGGTATCTACTCTGCCTGAACCCTACGCTGCTGTCCGCCAATCACTCCATCCCTGGGTTCTCCTTAGCCGGTATACAATTCTCGACCCTCTGTCAGCCTGCAGCCAAGTCTGTCCCCACCACTAGGGGCTCCAGCGAACACCAGGCTTTCGGAGTAGACTCCGAGTTTTGTGATACCGGCTGGGGAGTTCCTAACAAGCATAGACCCAATCTCCAACAAAGGGGAGAAGACCTTGGAAAAACTTTTTCTGTAGCTTCAGAGGTTGTAAATACCAAGGATGAGATAGTATAAGAATTCGTTAAAGTGCTGGAGGAGATGGGGAATGCTAGCCCAGTGGTTTCCAAACTGTGTGCCACAGCTCCCTGGGGTGTCGCGGCCAGGGCTGGTGGTAAGCAAAGCAGAGGACTACTTGGTAATTATTTTGGCTTAGGGGTGCCTTTAAAAAATTATGGAGATCCTAAGGGTGCCTTGAACTGAGAAAGTTTGGGATCCACTGTGCTAGCCTGAACCCAACCATCCAGGTTTGGATATGGGAAGCCAGTACTTTAATTGGGATAGAGGGTGAACGGAAATGATACATGTGGCACAACAGGCTGTATCTGACCCACGCTTTAAGCTGTACACAAGTGTTCATTACACAGTTCGGGTGCAGGATTTTAGGACCCAAGTTTTAGGCAGTCATGTAGTTGGTGAAGTGTTAGGCAGTCATGTAGTTGGTGAAGTGTTAGGCAGTCATGTAGTTGGTGAAGTGTTAGGCAGTCATGTAGTTGGTGAAGTGTTAGGCAGTCATGTAGTTGGTGAAGCGTTAGGCAGTCATGTAGTTGGTGAAGCGTTAGGCAGTCATGTAGTTGGTGAAGTGTTAGGCAGTCATGTAGTTGGTGAAGTGTTAGGCAGTCATGTAGTTGGTGAAGTGTTAGGCAGTCATGTAGTTGGTGAAGTGTTAGGCAGTCATGTAGTTGGTGAAGCGTTAGGCAGTCATGTAGTTGGTGAAGCGTTAGGCAGTCATGTAGTTGGTGAAGCGTTAGGCAGTCATGTAGTTGGTGAAGTGTTAGGCAGTCATGTAGTTGGTGAAGTGTTAGGCAGTCATGTAGTTGGTGAAGTGTTAGGCAGTCATGTAGTTGGTGAAGTGTTAGGCAGTCATGTAGTTGGTGAAGTGTTAGGCAGTCATGTAGTTGGTGAAGTGTTAGGCAGTGATGTAGTTGGTGAAGTGTTAGGCAGTGATGTAGTTGGTGAAGTGTTAGGCAGTCATGTAGTAGGTGAAGTGTTAGGCAGTCGTGTAGTTGGTGAAGTGTTAGGCAGTCATGTAGTTGGTGAAGTGTTAGGCAGTCATGTAGTTGGTGAAGTGTTAGGCAGTCATGTAGTTGGTGAAGTGTTAGGCAGTCATGTAGTTGGTGAAGTGTTAGGCAGTCATGTAGTTGGTGAAGTGTTAGGCAGTCATGTAGTTGGTGAAGTGTTAGGCAGTGATGTAGTTGGTGAAGTGTTAGGCAGTGATGTAGTTGGTGAAGTGTTAGGCAGTCATGTAGTAGGTGAAGTGTTAGGCAGTCGTGTAGTTGGTGAAGTGTTAGGCAGTCGTGTAGTTGGTGAAGTGTTAGGCAGTCATGTAGTAGGTGAAGTGTTAGGCAGTCATGTAGTTGGTGAAGTGTTAGGCAGTCATGTAGTTGGTGAAGTGTTAGGCAGTCATGTAGTTGGTGAAGTGTTAGGCAGTCATGTAATTGGTGAAGTGTAAGGCAGTCATGTAGTTGGTGAAGTGTTAGGCAGTCATGTAGTTGGTGAAGTGTTAGGCAGTCATGTAGTTGGTGAAGTGTTAGGCAGTCATGTAGTTGGTGAAGTGTTAGGCAGTCATGTAGTTGGTGAAGTGTTAGGCAGTCATGTAGTTGGTGAAGTGTTAGGCAGTCATGTAGTTGGTGAAGTGTTAGGCAGTCATGTAGTTGGTGAAGTGTTAGGCAGTCATGTAGTTGGTGAAGTGTTAGGCAGTCATGTAGTTGGTGAAGCGTTAGGCAGTCATGTAGTTGGTGAAGCGTTAGGCAGTCATGTAATTGGTGAAGTGTTAGGCAGTCATGTAGTTGGTGAAGTGTTAGGCAGTCATGTAGTTGGTGAAGTGTTAGGCAGTGATGTAGTTGGTGAAGTGTATGGCAGTCATGTAGTTGGTGAAGTGTTAGGCAGTCATGTAGTTGGTGAAGTGTTAGGCAGTCATGTAGTTGGTGAAGTGTTAGGCAGTGATGTAGTTGGTGAAGTGTATGGCAGTCATGTAGTTGGTGAAGTGTTAGGCAGTCATGTAGTTGGTGAAGTGTAAGGCAGTCATGTAGTTGGTGAAGTGTTAGGCAGTCATGTAGTTGGTGAAGCGTTAGGCAGTCATGTAGTTGGTGAAGTGTTAGGCAGTCATGTAGTTGGTGAAGTGTTAGGCAGTCATGTAGTTGGTGAAGTGTAAGGCAGTCATGTAGTTGGTGAAGTGTTAGGCAGTCATGTAGTTGGTGAAGCGTTAGGCAGTCATGTAGTTGGTGAAGTGTTAGGCAGTCATGTAGTTGGTGAAGCGTTAGGCAGTCATGTAGTTGGTGAAGTGTTAGGCAGTCATGTAGTTGGTGAAGTGTTAGGCAGTCATGTAGTTGGTGAAGTGTAAGGCAGTCATGTAGTTGGTGAAGTGTTAGGCAGTCATGTAGTTGGTGAAGTGTTAGGCAGTCATGTAGTTGGTGAAGCGTTAGGCAGTCATGTAGTTGGTGAAGTGTTAGGCAGTCATGTAGTTGGTGAAGTGTTAGGCAGTCATGTAGTTGGTGAAGTGTTAGGCAGTCATGTAGTTGGTGAAGTGTTAGGCAGTCATGTAGTTGGTGAAGCGTTAGGCAGTCATGTAGTTGGTGAAGCGTTAGGCAGTCATGTAGTTGGTGAAGTGTCAGGCAGTCATGTAGTTGGTGAAGTGTAAGGCAGTCATGTAGTTGGTGAAGTGTTAGGCAGTGATGTAGTTGGTGAAGCGTTAGGCAGTCATGTAGTTGGTGAAGTGTAAGGCAGTCATGTAGTTGGTGAAGTGTTAGGCAGTCATGTAGTTGGTGAAGTGTAAGGCAGTCATGTAGTTGGTGAAGTGTTAGGCAGTCATGTAGTTGGTGAAGTGTTAGGCAGTCATGTAGTTGGTGAAGTGTTAGGCAGTCATGTAGTTGGTGAAGTGTTAGGCAGTCATGTAGTTGGTGAAGCGTTAGGCAGTCATGTAGTTGGTGAAGCGTTAGGCAGTCATGTAATTGGTGAAGTGTTAGGCAGTCATGTAGTTGGTGAAGTGTTAGGCAGTCATGTAGTTGGTGAAGTGTTAGGCAGTGATGTAGTTGGTGAAGTGTATGGCAGTCATGTAGTTGGTGAAGTGTTAGGCAGTCATGTAGTTGGTGAAGTGTTAGGCAGTCATGTAGTTGGTGAAGTGTTAGGCAGTGATGTAGTTGGTGAAGTGTATGGCAGTCATGTAGTTGGTGAAGTGTTAGGCAGTCATGTAGTTGGTGAAGTGTAAGGCAGTCATGTAGTTGGTGAAGTGTTAGGCAGTCATGTAGTTGGTGAAGCGTTAGGCAGTCATGTAGTTGGTGAAGTGTTAGGCAGTCATGTAGTTGGTGAAGTGTTAGGCAGTCATGTAGTTGGTGAAGTGTAAGGCAGTCATGTAGTTGGTGAAGTGTTAGGCAGTCATGTAGTTGGTGAAGCGTTAGGCAGTCATGTAGTTGGTGAAGTGTTAGGCAGTCATGTAGTTGGTGAAGCGTTAGGCAGTCATGTAGTTGGTGAAGTGTTAGGCAGTCATGTAGTTGGTGAAGTGTTAGGCAGTCATGTAGTTGGTGAAGTGTAAGGCAGTCATGTAGTTGGTGAAGTGTTAGGCAGTCATGTAGTTGGTGAAGTGTTAGGCAGTCATGTAGTTGGTGAAGCGTTAGGCAGTCATGTAGTTGGTGAAGTGTTAGGCAGTCATGTAGTTGGTGAAGTGTTAGGCAGTCATGTAGTTGGTGAAGTGTTAGGCAGTCATGTAGTTGGTGAAGTGTTAGGCAGTCATGTAGTTGGTGAAGCGTTAGGCAGTCATGTAGTTGGTGAAGCGTTAGGCAGTCATGTAGTTGGTGAAGTGTCAGGCAGTCATGTAGTTGGTGAAGTGTAAGGCAGTCATGTAGTTGGTGAAGTGTTAGGCAGTGATGTAGTTGGTGAAGCGTTAGGCAGTCATGTAGTTGGTGAAGTGTAAGGCAGTCATGTAGTTGGTGAAGTGTTAGGCAGTCATGTAGTTGGTGAAGTGTAAGGCAGTCATGTAGTTGGTGAAGTGTTAGGCAGTCATGTAGTTGGTGAAGTGTTAGGCAGTCATGTAGTTGGTGAAGTGTTAGGCAGTCATGTAGTTGGTGAAGCGTTAGGCAGTCATGTAGTTGGTGAAGCGTTAGGCAGTCATGTAATTGGTGAAGTGTAAGGCAGTCATGTAGTTGGTGAAGTGTTAGGCAGTCATGTAGTTGGTGAAGTGTTAGGCAGTCATGTAGTTGGTGAAGTGTTAGGCAGTGATGTAGTTGGTGAAGTGTATGGCAGTCATGTAGTTGGTGAAGTGTTAGGCAGTCATGTAGTTGGTGAAGTGTTAGGCAGTCATGTAGTTGGTGAAGTGTTAGGCAGTCATGTAGTTGGTGAAGTGTTAGGCAGTGATGTAGTTGGTGAAGTGTAAGGCAGTCATGTAGTTGGTGAAGTGTTAGGCAGTCATGTAGTTGGTGAAGTGTTAGGCAGTCATGTAGTTGGTGAAGCGTTAGGCAGTCATGTAGTTGGTGAAGTGTTAGGCAGTCATGTAGTTGGTGAAGTGTTAGGCAGTCATGTAGTTGGTGAAGTGTAAGGCAGTCATGTAGTTGGTGAAGTGTTAGGCAGTCATGTAGTTGGTGAAGTGTTAGGCAGTCATGTAGTTGGTGAAGCGTTAGGCAGTCATGTAGTTGGTGAAGTGTTAGGCAGTCATGTAGTTGGTGAAGTGTTAGGCAGTCATGTAGTTGGTGAAGTGTTAGGCAGTCATGTAGTTGGTGAAGTGTTAGGCAGTCATGTAGTTGGTGAAGCGTTAGGCAGTCATGTAGTTGGTGAAGTGTTAGGCAGTCATGTAGTTGGTGAAGTGTCAGGCAGTCATGTAGTTGGTGAAGTGTAAGGCAGTCATGTAGTTGGTGAAGTGTTAGGCAGTGATGTAGTTGGTGAAGCGTTAGGCAGTCATGTAGTTGGTGAAGTGTAAGGCAGTCATGTAGTTGGTGAAGTGTTAGGCAGTGATGTAGTTGGTGAAGCGTTAGGCAGTCATGTAGTTGGTGAAGTGTAAGGCAGTCATGTAGTTGGTGAAGTGTTAGGCAGTGATGTAGTTGGTGAAGCGTTAGGCAGTCATGTAGTTGGTGAAGTGTAAGGCAGTCATGTAGTTGGTGAAGTGTTAGGCAGTGATGTAGTTGGTGAAGCGTTAGGCAGTCATGTAGTTGGTGAAGTGTTAGGCAGTCATGTAGTTGGTGAAGTGTTAGGCAGTGATGTAGTTGGTGAAGTGTTAGGCAGTGATGTAGTTGGTGAAGCGTTAGGCAGTCATGTAGTTGGTGAAGTGTTAGGCAGTGATGTAGTTGGTGAAGTGTTAGGCAGTGATGTAGTTGGTGAAGTGTTAGGCAGTCATGTAGTTGGTGAAGTGTTAGGCAGTCATGTAGCTTTCTGTAGAGGGGACAGACAAAAGTGAAATGTTTTAATGTTTTGTTTTTAAAGTGTGACAGAGATTCTAAGGTGAGTCATCCTGCTGGTGAAATTGGGGAAATTGTAATTTCGTTAAACATTATTTAGCGACCTAGAAGGAATGGTGCAAAAATTATACAGAATGTAAGGTAGTATATTGATTGTGACTATTCTATCTATAGGGTTTTGAGAAGGTGCCATTTCTTCAGAGAGGAGGTATTAACATTGTGAATTAGGAGATTATAGTTGAGGTAAAAAATCTCAGTGTTGTTTAGAAACCAAAACATTCGATTGAATTGGAGTTGCCAAAGTAGCTTTGTGGTGAAAGTAGTGAAGCAGAGAAATTTTGATTTTAAATGTATTTAATTTATTGTATGAAACTAGACTATAATCTGTCAGGATATCATGAAGGATGAAGGTTTAGTAATTGCAATTAAGACATTGGCAGACAAATAAATTTTTTGGAAGATGCCGTGCACCAGAGATTGTAGGGAAGGATCTCATATTCTCTGCTAGTCAATAACTTGGAAAAAAAAAGTTGAGAGTGGACAGTCCTGTCTTTTTCCATTCAATATCTGAAAGCTTTTCCAGGTAATCCCTGCATTGAAGATCCTGGGGGATAATTTATAGTACAAGGACAACATACAGTTTAAAGATATGGTACCTGGAGGCATAATTCTATTTCGGTCTCTCACTGGAGGTGATTTGATGCCATCACTGCATCCAGTGGGAGTAAGAGAGAGTCTGATCAGGCAGGTGAGGTGTTAGTATCAGGTTAAGGATCCATCTAGTGTTGTCATGGGCCTTTGTGAGAAACAAATCTGACTTGGTCAGTATGAGCTAGAGAAGAAAACATGGTTGAGATGATCAGCAGTCAATTTAGTGTAGATTTTTAAATCTATATTTAGTAGAGGATTTGGCTTTATAATTTTGCATAGTACAGAGTCTTCTGGCTTGGGAATTATGATGATCTTGGTTTCTAGGAATAGCAGATAGAGGAGCAAGATTTTTGTCAAATGATAAGACCAGATGTCAGGGATCTATAAACCGATTTCGTGAACCAATTCACTCTGGGAACTGTTACAGACAGGAAGGATTAAACCACAATTAAGGTTTCAGTTATGGACTAGAAGACAATTAGGGCAGTAATGTGTCAGGAAGGATCGAGGGAAGTTCGACAGAGTTCACAAAGTTATGTTTGAGGGTTAGTTATGGGTCAGAAAGATGATCTCTCAGGTTGTGGAGGGTCTTGTAATGGTCTGCGAGTGATATCTGGGATGGATAGCATTCATGCCCCAAGTGGTCTCAAAGAATACAAGATGTAGTTTGCTTCACAGATAATTTCGAGGCACCAGCTTATCTGGTTTATTTTGTTTCATTTGGAAATCTGGATGTTTAACATGTCACAGGGTGTTAAGCTCCTCTGTAAGGACATTAAGGGTCTTTGTGGTTTTCTTGGAATTGTGATTCTTGTTGATTGGCTCTAAAGATGCAATTTAGGACATGAAGTGAGCAGACCTGTCTTATTTTTATCTTTTTATAAAATCCCCACCTTGTTTTGGGGCTGTATGGAGGTAAACTGTGAATGCTTAGTAGCATCTATTCTACATGGTATTTTGTGTGCCATAGTGTGTGTGTTAAATATTTACACTTTTGCCGTGTATCACTTTTACCTTAGTGCATCACATCTGTCACACAATAAGTCTCTATTACACAGAACCATGCCTGTCTGGTATATATATCACGAGATCAGATCTTCATTATTAGAATGATACAGTATAGTTAAAGGAATAGTCAGCAGTGTCAATCAATGGGATTGCAATCAGGTGTGAGTTTGGATGGCCCTGTCCTATTTAAAAAAAACCCTGACCCTTGTCAGGAGCCGCGGCGGCCTCGGGCACCGCCGCGACTCACTTTCTGTTTCAAGTGAACGTCCCGGCCGTCTCCATGACAACCGGGGCGTCACTTCCGGTTTCTCGGGCCCGGCCGTTGCCAAGGCAACGGCCGGACGCCGAGTGTAACTAGCGGTGCGCCCCGGCAAGTGAGGCAGCCGGGCGCATGCGCTAGGATAGCCTGCGGGCTAATTAATGTCAGGGGCATGGCCTATGATGTATTGCAGGGCTAAGCCCTGATTGGCCAAAGTCTGTATATAGGGCAGGGAGGGCTTAGCCTCCCTGCCGGTTATAGCGTCCAGTTTGCCTGTCAGCTTTACCTGCTCCTGCTTTGTATTGGTGAAAACCTGTTGGACTGATTGCCTGTGTATGACCCCTTGCCCGGATTTGGACCCTGCCTGTGTATCTTGTGACCCTGACCTTCTTGCCTGTATCTGGACCTAGCTACCGTGCCTGTGACCCTTGACCCCAGATTGTGTATTGGATTCCCTGTCTGCTGCCGGCCCTCGACCCTTGCCTGGACTTCACTCCGCTTTCCTGGGTTCTCCCTAGTCGGTACGCACTTCACGACCCTCTGCTAGTCTGCGGCCAAGTCTGTCCCCACCACTAGGGGCTCCAGTGAACACCTGACTGGCAGAGCAGACTCCCGGTTGTGCTGTACCGGCTAGAGGGGTTCCTAACAACCCTTCACTACCAAAGACACGTTTGTGACTACATGACGTGTCTCAATTAAAGGACATGTCTGAGGACCTCGGGCAAAGAGTTGTTGAAGCTCCTCAGCCTTTGACAAAACAATTTCTAAAGACTCTGGGCTTCACTGGTGCACTGTCGGGCAGATTGTGTACAAATGGAGAAAATTCAACACCACTGTTATTCTCCCCAGGAGTGGTGGTCCAACAACAATCACTCCAAGAGGAAGGCCTATAATATTCCCGGAGATCAGAAAGAACCCCAAGGTAACGTCAAAGGATCTGCAGGCATCTTGCACTAGTTGATGTCGGTATTTAGGAGTCCACCATCAAGCAAATAGTAAACAACAATTGAATATAAGGGAGGACAGAAAGGAGGAAGCCACTACAAGTAGAATATTGCTGCTCATTTAAAGTTTGCTAAAGACCACCTGGATGAGTCTGAAGACTACTGGAAGAATGTTCTGTTGATAGAGGAGTTTAAAATGGAACTTTTTGGCTTAAATTAGAAACATTCTGTTTGGAGAAAACCAATATAATTCCAACATAAGAACCCTATCCCAACTGTGAAATGAAGTAGTGGCAGTAGCAGGGTTTGGGGCTGTGTTGCTTCTCATCACTGATGGAACTATGATTTCTGGATTATACCAAGAAATTCTAGAGGAGAATGTCAGGTTATTTGTCTGTTCACTGAAGCTCAACACAAGGTGTGTCTTGCAGTAAGACAACAACCCTAAACACACAGACCAGTCTACAAAAAATAATGGTTGAAGCAAGAATAAGTTCACGTTTTGGAATGCCGAGTCACAGCCCAGACCTTTATCCAATCACAATGTTGTGGCAGGATCTGAAGTGGGGTGTTCATGCAAGAAAACCCACCAAAATCCATGAGTTGAAGCAGTTTCATTAGGAGGAGTGGGCCAAAATACCTAAAAAAATAAAATGTCCTGGGTTTGCTCGATGCTGCCACAGCTGTCCTGTTTCAGGCACAGTCAACTGTTCCATGAAAAGGTATTGAGGAGTATGTTCCTGTGCTCTTATATGTGGTTAGATGAGGTGTATGTGAAGGGGTTAATGACTCGTTCCAGCTGATTGTTGTCTGGTTAGATGAGGTGGATGTGAAGGGGTTAATGACGCGTTCCAGCTGATGGTTATGTGGTTAGATTAGGTGGATGTGAAGGGGTTACGGATGCGTTACAGCTATTGGTTATGTGGTTAGATGAGGTGGATGTGAAGGGGTTAATGACGCGTTTCAGCTGATGGTTGTCTGGTTAGATTAGGTGGATGTGAAGGGGTTAAGGATGCGTTACAGCTATTGGTTATGTGGTTAGATGAGGTGGATGTGAAGGGGTTAATGACGCGTTTCAGCTGATGGTTGTCTGGTTAGATTAGGTGGATGTGAAGGGGTTAATGACGCGTTCCAGCTGATGGTTATGTGGTTAGATGAGGTGGATGTGAAGGGGTTAATGATGCGTTTCAGCTGATGGTTATGTGGTTAGATTAGGTGGATGTGAAGGGGTAAATGACGCGTTTCAGCTGATGGTTGTCTGGTTAGATTAGGTGGATGTGAAGGGGTTAAGGATGCGTTACAGCTATTGGTTATGTGGTTAGATGAGGTGGATGTGAAGGGGTTAATGATGCGTTTCAGCTGATAGTTGTCTGGTTAGATTAGGTGGATGTGAAGGGGTTAATGACGCGTTCCAGCTGATTGTTGTCTGGTTAGATTAGGTGGATGTGAAGGGGTTACGGATGCGTTACAGCTATTGGTTATGTGGTTAGATGAGGTGGATGCGAAGGGGTTAATGACGCGTTTCAGCTGATGGTTGTCTGGTTAGATTAGGTGGATGTGAAGGGGTTAATGACGCGTTTCAGCTGATGGTTGTCTGGGTAGATTAGGTGGATGTGAAGGGGTTAAGGACGCGTTACAGCTGTTGGTTATGTGGTCAGATGAAATAGATGTGAAGGGGTTAATGATACCACCATGATGATGACCTCCAGGCCCCAGTGTCTTCCTGTTGCCAGTCAGTGCTCTGCGTTCAGTTTCATCTCATTAATTAGCCTCATGCATGTCACAGTGATTGTACTGTAACTATCATGAGGAAGATTAGATCAGATGGATGTCACATAATGCGGTGACAGTATAGAGGACCCTGTCTCTGTGATATTAATAATCTATAAATAGGCTGCTTTAGGGGACATGTTCTGCATTCTCATCCTTCATTGTCCTTTTATGTTTGTAGTATACAATGTGATAGTACCCAGGAGGCAGCTGTCATACAACAGAATGCTGAGTGGTCACTTCATGTAAACATAATTAAAGTATATACAGTCAAGTCCATAAATATTGGGACATCGACACAATTCTCATATTTTGGGCTCTATACACCACCACAATGGATTTGAAATAAAACTAACAAGATGTGCTTTAAATGCAGACTTTCAGCCTTAATTTGAGGGTATTTACATCCAAATCAGGTGAACGGTGTAGGAATTACAACGGTTTCTATATGTGCCTCACACTTTTTAAGGGTTTGTAGCGCTGCAATTCCAATCATTAGGCCCCGCCCCCCTCAACACAAAACTGCTAATCGTGTCATTGAGGCCCCCTGTTCCTCCCACTTCATTAGGATGTGGGCTGCTCTCCCGGGAGTTCTCTTGGATATTCCAGGAGAGTAGGCAAATCCCATATTCACCGTCTACAGAGTGTGGCAGCCATCTACACAGTATTCAGCTTATCTATCTACTAGGATATAGTGACATAACTGAGACAAGACAGCGAGTGTCTCATGCACAGGTCCTAGTGATACCATAAGATGAATATTGGTTCAGCCCAGAAATAGCAGCCTCCACATTAGATAGACTTTATTGTAAGATATATTTTCCTCTCCTGGTTACACCAACATAAATATATCGCTTGCATTAGAAACCAGCCATAAATTCCCATTAAATCTCACATGTACATTGATAAGTGTCATCAAATAACTTCGCTGTCATTCAACTAAATAAAACACAAAATGGTCACTCTTTAAAGGGATGTCAAATTACACTTTAATTTCAAACACATACATTTTGCTTTAATTTGAAGAACTATTCTATTGAAAGAATTGGGCGACTGGTACCTACCTCATGTAACCTGCTGGCTGTGCGCCATTTACATGGTACAGAACAGTGCAGCCCAGTGTCTGGGACATAAGCTAATTCCTCTCTTTATACATCTGTACAGCTCTGTGCTCATGTCCCTCTCCTGCAGGAAACAACGCGGTGCGGCTCTAAGTGCAGCAAAGACAAAGCTCTAAGTTAAACAGCAAGAACTAGGCGCACAAATGAAAATACTGTCGTTCTGTTCTGACCTCTGTAAGAAATGCTCCTTTTCCTGTGTCTCTAAGATATAAACCCTTTCTCCCCAGCATGCGTCTCTTCTTGTCATGCAAATTAGAATTCTACATTGTCTGCGTAGTTTGTCACCAGGGGTGCAGATAAGCCTAGTTTTTACAGGACACTTATATTTTTGTTTTCAGAAAACACTTTAGAAAAGTTGACATGCCCTTGTGAGAAAGTCCTAGTGATGTAATCCCCATCGCTGCTCGTCTCTGGGAAGAGTGTCCCTAAGGTAGTGGTGCAGTTTGTCCCTCCGGTGTAAGCGCCGTCTCCTGTGTGGACCCCACACCCTGAAGTGCTGCACACAGTGTTGCTGGAGAATGCTGGAGTCAATGCGCAGTCCCTGATAGGCCGAAAACTTCATTCCTCCTAGGGCACCATTACTTAAAACTGGTACCATTTCTTGTCCTTGTATTTCAGCATCAGCTGTAAAGAGAGAAACATGCATTACTATAGTTGTGGGGTTAGTACAGTGTGCTGGGATTTAGTTGTGGGGTTAGTACAGTGTGCTGAGATTTAGTTGTGGGGTTAGTGCTGTGTGCTGGGATTTAGTTGTGGGATTAGTGCTGTGTGCTGAGATTTAGTTGTGGGGTTAGTACAGTGTGCTGAGATTTAGTTGTGGGATTAGTGCTGTGTGCTGGGATTTAGTTGTGGGGTTAGTACAGTGTGCTGGGATTTAGTTGTGGGGTTAGTACAGTGTGCTGAGATTTAGTTGTGGGGTTAGTGCTGTGTGCTGGGATTTAGTTGTGGGATTAGTGCTGTGTGCTGGGATTTAGTTGTGGGGTTAGTGCAGTGTGCTGAGATTTAGTTGTGGGGTTAGTGCTGTGTGCTGGGATTTAGTTGTGGGGTTAGTACAGTGTGCTGAGATTTAGTTGTGGGATTAGTACAGTGTGCTGAGATTTAGTTGTGGGTTTAGTGCAGTGTGCTGAGATTTAGTTGTGGGGTTAGTACAGTGTGCTGAGATTTAGTTGTGGGGTTAGTGCAGTGTGCTGGGATTTAGTTGTGGGTTTAGTGCAGTGTGCTGAGATTTAGTTGTGGGGTTAGTGCAGTGTGCTGAGATTTAGTTGTGGGGTTAGTGCTGTGTGCTGAGATTTAGTTGTGGGATTAGTACAGTGTGCTGAGATTTAGTTGTGGGGTTAGTGCAGTGTGCTGAGATTTAGTTGTGGGGTTAGTGCTGTGTGCTGAGATTTAGTTGTGGGATTAGTACAGTGTGCTGAGATTTAGTTGTGGGTTTAGTGCAGTGTACTGAGATTTAGTTGTGGGGTTAGTACAGTGTGCTGAGATTTAGTTGTGGGGTTAGTGCAGTGTGCTGGGATTTAGTTGTGGGTTTAGTGCAGTGTGCTGAGATTTAGTTGTGGGGTTAGTGCAGTGTGCTGAGATTTAGTTGTGGGGTTAGTGCAGTGTGCTGGGATTTAGTTGTGGGTTTAGTGCAGTGTGCTGGGATTTAGTTGTGGGGTTAGTGCAGTGTGCTGGGATTTAGTTGTGGGGTTAGTGCAGTGTGCTGGGATTTAGTTGTGGGGTTAGTGCAGTGTGCTGGGATTTAGTTGTGGGGTTAGTGCAGTGTGCTGGGATTTAGTTGTGGGATTAGTGCTGTGTGCTGGGATTTAGTTGTGGGGTTAGTACAGTGTGCTGAGATTTAGTTGTGGGATTAGTACAGTGTGCTGAGATTTAGTTGTGGGTTTAGTGCAGTGTGCTGAGATTTAGTTGTGGGGTTAGTACAGTGTACTGAGATTTAGTTGTGGGGTTAGTACAGTGTGCTGAGATTTAGTTGTGGGGTTAGTGCAGTGTGCTGGGATTTAGTTGTGGGTTTAGTGCAGTGTGCTGAGATTTAGTTGTGGGGTTAGTGCAGTGTGCTGAGATTTAGTTGTGGGGTTAGTGCAGTGTGCTGGGATTTAGTTGTGGGTTTAGTGCAGTGTGCTGGGATTTAGTTGTGGGTTTAGTGCAGTGTGCTGGGATTTAGTTGTGGGGTTAGTGCAGTGTGCTGGGATTTAGTTGTGGGGTTAGTGCAGTGTGCTGGGATTTAGTTGTGGGGTTAGTGCAGTGTGCTGGTATTTAGTTGTGGGGTTAGTGCAGTGTGCTGGGATTTAGTTGTGGGGTTAGTGCAGTGTGCTGGGATTTAGTTGTGGGGTTAGTGCAGTGTGCTGGGATTTAGTTGTGGGGTTAGTGCAGTGTGCTGGGATTTAGTTGTGGGTTTAGTGCAGTGTGCTGAGATTTAGTAGTGGGGTTAGTGCAGTGTGCTGAGATTTAGTTGTGGGATTAGTGCTGTGTGCTGGGATTTAGTTGTGGGTTTAGTGCAGTGTGCTGAGATTTAGTTGTGGGGTTAGTGCAGTGTGCTGGGATTTAGTTGTGGGTTTAGTGCAGTGTGCTGAGATTTAGTTGTGGGGTTAGTGCAGTGTGCTGAGATTTAGTTGTGGGATTAGTGCAGTGTGCTGGGATTTAGTTGTGGGTTTAGTGCAGTGTGCTGGGATTTAGTTGTGGGTTTAGTGCAGTGTGCTGGGATTTAGTTGTGGGGTTAGTACAGTGTGCTGGGATTTAGTTGTGGGGTTAGTACAGTGTGCTGGGATTTAGTTGTGGGGTTAGTACAGTGTGCTGGGATTTAGTTGTGGGTTTAGTGCAGTGTGCTGAGATTTAGTTGTGGGGTTAGTGCAGTGTGCTGGGATTTAGTTGTGGGATTAGTGCTGTGTGCTGGGATTTAGTTGTGGGATTAGTGCTGTGTGCTGGGATTTAGTTGTGGGTTTAGTGCAGTGTGCTGGGATTTAGTTGTGGGGTTAGTACAGTGTGCTGGGATTTAGTTGTGGGATTAGTGCTGTGTGCTGGGATTTAGTTGTGGGATTAGTGCTGTGTGCTGGGATTTAGTTGTGGGGTTAGTGCAATGTGCTGGGATTTAGTTGTGGGGTTAGTACAGTGTGCTGGGATTTAGTTGTGGGATTAGTGCTGTGTGCTGGGATTTAGTTGTGGGATTAGTGCTGTGTGCTGGGATTTAGTTGTGGGTTTAGTGCAGTGTGCTGGGATTTAGTTGTGGGATTAGTGCTGTGTGCTGGGATTTAGTTGTGGGGTTAGTGCTGTGTGCTGAGATTTAGTTGTGGGGTTAGTGCAGTGTGCTGGGATTTAGTTGTGGGGTTAGTGCAGTGTGCTGGGATTTAGTTGTGGGGTTAGTGCAGTGTACTGGGATTTAGTTGTGGGGTTAGTGCAGTGTGCTGGGATTTAGTTGTGGGGTTAGTACAGTGTGCAGGGATTTAGTTGTGGGGTTAGTACAGTGTGCAGGGATTTAGTTGTGAGGTTAGTGCAGTGTGCTGAGATTTAGTTTTGGGGTTAGTGCAGTGTGCTGGGATTTAGTTGTGGGGTTAGGGCTGTGTGCTGAGATTTAGTTGTGGGGTTAGTGCTGTGTGCTGAGATTTAGTTGTGGGGTTAGTGCTGTGTGCTGAGATTTTTTTGTGGGGTTAGTGCTGTGTGCTAGGATTTAGTTGTTAGGTTAGTACAGTGTGCTGGGATTTAGTTGTGGGGTTAGTGCAGTGTGCTGGGATTTAGTTGTGGGGTTAGTGCTGTGTGCTAGGATTTAGTTGTGGGGTTAGTGCAGTGTGCTGGAATTTAGTTGTGGGGTTAGTGCAGTGTGCTGGGATTTAATTGTGGGGTTAGTGCAGTGTGCTGGGATTTAATTGTGGGGTTAGTGTAGTGTGCTGAGATTTAGTTGTGGGGTTAGTAAAGTGTACTGAGATTTAGTTGTGGGGTTAGTGCAGTGTACTGAGATTTAGTTGTGGGGTTAGTGCAGTGTGCTGAGATTTAGTTGTGGGTTTAGTGCAGTGTGCTGGTATTTAGTTGTGGGATTAGTGCTGTGTGCTGGGATTTAGTTGTGGGTTTAGTGCAGTGTGCTGGGATTTAGTTGTGGGATTAGTGCTGTGTGCTGGGATTTAGTTGTGGGGTTAGTGCAGTGTGCTGGTATTTAGTTGTGGGGTTAGTGCAGTGTGCTGGTATTTAGTTGTGAGGTTAGTGCAGTGTGCTGGGATTTAGTTGTGGGGTTAGTGCAGTGTGCTGGGATTTAGTTGTGGGTTTAGTGCAGTGTGCTGGGATTTAGTTGTGGGATTAGTGCTGTGTGCTGGGATTTAGTTGTGGGGTTAGTGCAGTGTGCTGGTATTTAGTTGTGGGGTTAGTGCAGTGTGCTGGTATTTAGTTGTGAGGTTATTGCAGTGTGCTGGGATTTAGTTGTGGGGTTAGTGCAGTGTGCTGGGATTTAGTTGTGAGGTTAGTGCAGTGTACTGGGATTTAGTTGTGTTATTAGTGCAGTGTGCTGAGATTTAGTTGTGGGATTAGTGCCAGCCTTATCCTTACCTCATGTGCATGTTTAGAGAAGGCTTCGGCACTTGATAACATGCGTTCCGTCTTATCCTCCAGTTCACCCAGCCGTTGTCCTCTCTCATCCAGAGCTATACGAGCTCGATACAAATCTCCGGCCACTCCGGTTGCTGCTCCTTTTACCCCCTCTAAACCGCCCTGTCCTGGGATATGCTGTGCCAGGCCGCGGGAGGCTTTACCTGCGGTGGCTTCACCAACTGAGAGACAGACCGTATAAGTTAATTCAGAACATGGTGCCATGAATCATATCATACCGAGTATGGCCATATTTATACCACTTTATCTTATATAATATCATTGTTATTATTGTTTATGTGCAGAGATTATTGAATCATTCACCAGACCCTGCCCTACTGAAGCTTAGTCTAAATTTCCTGCCTCAAAAACGTACTAGGTTCTATTTTTATCAGAAGCCAATTAACCTAGCAGTGTGTTCCTGTGGAAGGAAAGTGGAGTGCCCAGAGGAAATCCACACAAACATGGGCGCAACATACAAACTAATCACAGATTGGGCCCTGGTTGGATTCAAACCCATGGCCCCAGGGCTGTGAGGCCAAGAGTATATGGATGGAGGTCTCTCTCCTGCGATTGCTAGCATTACGTTATAGCAGCTGTGATGGAGAGGAGGAAGAGCTGTCACCTTACAGGGGTTGGAGAGGAGATTCAAGGTTGGCACCTAATTCTGTCATTTCTGCCTCCAGCTCATGTTCCTCCGTGCTGAGCAGTGACTGGTATAAAGTAACAGCGGGGGACTCCAACTAATGTACAACAATGGGGGCAGGTGTGCAGGAGTGTACTTGGCACAGAGGTAGAGGTAGTCCCAAGGTAGTTTAGTTTAGCCACAAAATGCTGGAGCATGGCACAACACCTGGTATCACATCTTATTTTATATGTAACCGCTAACACACACTGGGCTAGATTTACTAAGCTGCGGGTTTGAAAAAGTGGGGATGTTGCCTATAGCAACCAATCAGATTCTAGATGTCATTTTGTAGAATGTACTAAATAAATGAAAGCTAGAATCTGATTGGTTGCTATAGGCAACATCCCCACTTTTTCAAACGCGCAGCTTAGTAAATCTAGCCCACTGTCTCCAATTAATACACGATACTACTTGGCTATCTGAATTACACTGTGGTACCTACATAGCTCCTCTCTGTCAAAGGTTTGGCCGCTTCCACCAAACAGTCCCTTCAGGAAGCCTCTGTTCTGTGCTTCTGGAGTCTCCACCAGCGAGAAGAGGTCTCCGAGCATGTCCTGAGGGAGAGGAGTCATCCTCAGTTATTCGCTGGCTTCTGTATGTACAACGGCTTCATAAAAATATTTATTTAAGTATTGAGCAAGTCTCCTTATGTGAATTAGTAAGGCTGCAGTGCTGTATTATTAACAACAGGGTATATGCAGGTAGGCGTGGAGTTCTCCAGCCTCAGACAGACCCCTACCACTTTAATACATAGCATGTGACCCCCTGTATTAATATATAAACTGAATCATGTCCTAGGAGTACGATGTAATAATCTGGAATCAACCAGTATTGTACAGAAAATACCCTAAGTTTCCATAACATTTCCATATTTCTGTACTTACAATAGTGTCATAAAATAACTACAATGTGTCAAAATAAGCATTTTGCAATGTAATATTATTTGATGAATGAAGTATCATTACGGTCATTTACGAAGTGATTTTGTACTACGTTGCTGTGACTGTTTCAGTGGAATAATGAAATTATCACAGTTATTGTTATCTGTTAGGGGGATATCATACATTTGTACTAAGCAAATCTAACATTAACTCCATCTATTACTACGTGAATGAACGCAGTGCAGTTACTGTGTAACAATGACAATGACACGTTCTCTTACCTGCAGACTGTCACACATCTCTTGGCTGTATGTGATTCTTTGGATCTCACTGGGAGAGCACAAGTACAAAGCTTGTCCTCCGTTGGTGAAGCAGAATGTCCTTGCTATTCTCATGTCCGTTAATGGCAAGTAATTGACATCTAGCAATGGACGGAGGCTGGGGAGGCTAGAACAACGAAATCCCTGTTATATTAAACAGTTGCTATTATTAAATAGTTCATTTTACATCATGTAAGGGGAAATGCATGCAGCAATGCCATCCATATAAAATTAAGGTATTCCATCATCTGGCCACAGTTTATTGCTACATAGTTCTAGCAAATTCTCACATACTCTTCAAAATTCTAAATAAAAGGTGAAGACTTGTTGTGAGTTTTGCTGGTTCATATACTCATTGTCACTTGTAAGGAAATATATTAATTGACAAAGTGTTCACAAATTGTTTTTTTTCTGTTGTGTAAAATAATAGAAAATATTAATTGTGTAATTTATTTAATTATACAATATGCACAATTTAGATATCTCTCATGATCAACAGATACCCAGTTTCTCTGCTACAGCAGTCTGTGGCTAAATGTTCCAATGCTGCTTCCAAACTACTCTCTCTAACCTCCTCACTTGACCTCTCCCAGTGGATTGAATCTGCTACTCATCAGGATGGCCACTGTCTTGATCTTGTTTTCTCTAGACTATGCTCAGTTTCTAATTTCCTTAACATTCCTTTCCCCCTCTCGGATCATCACCTTATTAGCTATGCGCTCACCCCCAGTTCTTTACCCTCCCTATTGTCAAACTCTTCCAAGCGTCCTCGTATCCGCAGGAATATCAATGCTATTGATTTTCAACAGTTTTCCACCTCTCTCCAACACCTTCTCTCCCCAATTTCAACATTCTCCTCCCCTGATCGGGCAGTACCCCATTTTCATCAAACCCTAGCAACTGCCCTAGATCAGGTGGCTCCAGTGACAATACACACTTCGCGTAGAATTCGTTGCCAACCGTGGCACACTACAGTAACACGAACTCTACAAAAACGTTCTCGTAAAGCAGAACGTCATTGGCGTAAATCTTGTGCCTCTAATGATTTCATCACATATACTGATATCTACCACTCCTATAGAAATGCTCTGGACACTGCTAAACAAGCATACT
The DNA here is from genome assembly GCF_038048845.1 of Mixophyes fleayi. Taxonomy (NCBI): domain Eukaryota; kingdom Metazoa; phylum Chordata; class Amphibia; order Anura; family Limnodynastidae; genus Mixophyes; species Mixophyes fleayi. The sequence continues at coordinate 373,821,133 of NC_134403.1, forward strand.
ACCAATCTCTCATCTATGCTCAGGCTTCTATCCCCAAACGGCTCTTTAACACATTTAACTCTCTTTTGAATCCTCCTGTCCCAAATCCTCCAACTAACATCAGTGCACAGGATCTTGCTTCCTATTTCAAGGACAAAATTGATAAGATCAGGCTTGAAATTGTATCTCCCTTGTGTCACGAGCCGCGGCGGTACTCACAGCCGCCGCGGCTCGCTTCCTGTCGGTCCCAACGTCCCGGCCGTCACCATGACGACCGGGACGTCATTTCCTTCCAACTCCCGACCGTTGCCAAGGCAACGGTCGGACGCTTCCTCAGCGCCGTGTCCTGGCAGCCAGGCGCGCATGCGCTCTAGGGACAATCAGGCAGATTTACCCTGTGGCTGAATTAGCAGGCATTAGCCTGCAGGTGTGGATTTCAGGGCTAAGCCCTGATTGGTCTTGCTAGGTGCTGGCAATTAGCCTACAAGTGTGGCCTTGTCTAGGGGCAGGTTCTGATTGGTTGTGGGTTGTATTTAAGGCAATGAGGTCTGCTGCCTCATTGCCGGTTATAGCTTCTGTGCTCCAGTCTGCTGACCTGCTTGTTCCAGTTCCTGTTTCCTGTATCTACGTTTTGACTTCCCGTGTATGACCCTTGGCTTCGTATTTGACTTCGCTTGTGTTTCCTGTGACCCTGATCCTTGGCGCGTTTACTCGTTCTGCTACTTTGCCTGTGACCTCTGACCTCAGCTTGTTCATTGTTACTGTTACCTGCTGCCGACCTTTGACCTCTGCGTGGACCTGACTCTTCTTGCCTGGGTTCTCCCCAGCCGGTACACACTTCACGACCCTCTGTCAGTCTGCAGCCCATTCTGTCCCCACCATCAGGGGCTCCAGTGAACACCTGACTGGCAGAGTAGACTCCGGGTTGTGTTGTGCCGGCTGGAGGGGTTCCTAACACCTTGACAAGCAATCTGCTCAATTCCTTTGTAGCACCCTCTGACACTCTCTTCATTTGATCCCACAAATGAAGAGGAAGTTTCTACTCTCTTCTCATCTTCCTACTCTACCTCCTGTCCTCTTGATCCCATTCCCTCACAAATTGGTATGTCCCTGTCTCCTGTGCTCATTCCCCCTCTAACTAAAATCTGTAATCTATCTCTTTCTACTGGTATTTTTCCATCTATATTCAAATATGCAGTGATTATTTCCATTTTAAAAAAAACAGAATTCTGACCCTAACTCTCTCATAAATTACCGCCCCATCTCCCAGCTCCCATACCCCTCCAAGCTTCTCGAGAGAATTGCCTACACACGCCTCACACACACTGATCCTCTTCAGTCAGGCTTTCGCTCTCAACACTCCACAGAGACTGCGCTGACCAAGGTTGTCAATGATTTGATCACAGCAAAAAATAATAACCAATACTCTCTTCTAATTCTCCTGGATCTCTCTGCTGCATTTGACACTGTTGACCACTCTCTCCTCATACAAACGCTACAATCCCTAGGTCTTGAAGGCACTGTCCTATCCTGGTTCTCATCCTACCTATCTAATCGCTCTTTCAGTGTTAATTTCTCTGGATCCACCTCTGCTCCGCTTCCTTTATCAGTTGGAGTTCCACAAGGCTCAGTCCTAGGTCCTCTGCTATTCTCTATCTACACCACTTCTCTTGGAAAACTAATAAGCTCCTTTGGATTTCAGTATCATCTCTATGCGGATGATACACAAATTTATCTATCCTCTCCTGATCTTTCACCATCTGTGTTGTCTCACGTTACTGACTGTCTTTCTGCCATTTCATCTTGGATGTCTTCTCGCCAACTCAAACTCAATCTTTAAAAAACTGAATTAATAATATTCCCACCCAAAAACAGAAGCTTCCTGCCTGACATTTCTATTTCTGTCGATAACATGACCATAAATCCCACCCCGCAAGCTCGCTGCCTAGGTGTAATCCTTGTTTCACAACTGTTGTTTATTCCCCACATCAACTCTATATCTAAATCATGTTATATACACCTAAAGAACATTTCCAGAATACGCACATATCTGACACAAGACACCGCAAAAACATTAATTCATGCACTCATCATCTCCCGCATCGACTATTGCAATTCCCTCCTTACTGGTCTTTCCAAAGTCAGACTTGAACCCCTACAATCTATTTTGCACGCAGCGGCTAGACTGATTTTCCTTACAAACCGTTATTCCTCTGCTGAGCCACTCTGTCAGTCTCTAAATTGGCTGCCTGTATTTCAACGAATCCAATATAAAATTCTTCTACTAACATACAAGGCCATCAACAAAATTGCACCGACATACATTTCCTCACTTGTCTCGAAATATTTCCCTACTCGACACCTCCGTTCTACACAAGATCTACGTCTCTCCTCCACTCTCATCACATCCTCCCATTCTCGGTTACAGGATTTTTTCCGGGCTGCACCTACTTTGTGGAATTCCCTCCCAAGCACAGTAAGACTTTCCTCTAGTCTTCAAACCTTCAAGCGTTCACTGAAAACCCACCTCTTCAGACAAGGTTATGATATTCCTCAACCATCATCTTAATTTCCCTAGATTACCCTATTACCATCCTCTACACTGCTAACGCAAGACAACAACCTTCTGACCAACATTGCAACACACATAGCGCACTCAGTACTTTTACCTTTGCAGTCTGGCTGGTCCATTGTGAAATATGATGTAGCACATGCCCTTGTGTTTCTAACTCCCATTGTCCTATAGATTGTAAGCTTTCGAGCAGGGTTCTCTTACCTCTCTGTCTGTATGTATTACCCAGTATTGTCTTATTAATGTTTGTTCCGAATTGTAAAGCGCTACGGAATTTGCTGGCGCTATATAAATAAATGTTGATGATGATGATGATGATGAAATGTCTAAGCAAAATTATGTCATCTGGTACATTGTACCACCTACAGGCTGTTAGATGTTATTGCACCACACTACAATTGAACTTGAACTACCAGGATTATTGTATAAAGTCATGGCCAAAAGTTTTGAGAATGACACAAGTATTGGTTTTCACAAGGTTTGCTGCTTTAGTGTTTTTAGACCTTTTTGTCAGATGTTGCTATGGTATACTGAAGTAAAATTGCAAGCATTTTGACACTTGTCAAAGGCCTTTATTGACAATCACATTAAGTTTATGCAAAGAGTCAATATTTGCAGTGTTGTCCCATCTTTTTGAAGACCTCTGCAATTCGCCCTGGCATGCTGTCAATCAACTTCTGGGCCACATACTGACTGATGGCCGCCCATTCTTGTCTAATCAATGCTTGGAGTTTATCAGAGTTTTTGTTTGTCCACCCGCCTCTTGAGGATTGACCACAAATTCTCAATGGGATTAAGGTCTGGGGAGTTTTCTGGCCATGGACCCAAAATTTCAATGTTTTTATCCCCGAGCCACTAAATTATCACTTTTGCCTTATGGTAAGGTGCTCCATCATGCTGGAAAAGGCATTGTACATCGCCAAACTGTTCTTGGATGGTTGGGAGAAGTTGCTCTTGGAGGATGTTTTGGTACCATTCTTTATTCATGGCTGTGTTCTTAGGCAAAATTGTGAGTGAGCCCATTCCCTTGGCTGAGAAGCCACCCCACACATGAATGGTCTCAGGATGCTTTACTGTTGGCATGACACAGGGCTGATGGTAACGCTCACCTTTCCTTCTTCAGACAAGTGTTTTTCCAGATGTCCCAAACAATCTAAAAGGGGATTCATCAGAGAAAATGACTTTACCCCAGTCCTCAGCAGTCCAGTACCTTTTGCAGAATATCAGTCTGTCCCTGATGCTTTCCCTGGAGAGAAGTGGCATCTTTGATGGCCTTCTTGACACCAGGCCATCCTCCAAAAGTCTTTGCCTCACAGTGCGTGCAGATGCACTCACACCTGCCTGCTGCCGTTCCTGAACAAGCTCTGCACTGGTGGTGCCTGATCCTGCAGCTGAATCAACTTCAGGATAAAGTCCTGGCGCTTGCTGGACATTTTTGGGCGCCCTGAAGCCTTCTTCACAACTATTGAACCTCTCTCCTTGAAGTTCTTGATGAACCTATAAATGGTTGATTTAGGTGCACTCTTACTAGCAGTAATATCCTTGCCTGTGAAGCCCTTTTTGTGCAAAGCAATTATGACTGCATGTGATTCCTTGCAGATAACCATGGTTAACAGAGGAAGAACAAAGATTTCAAGTACTACCCTTCTTTTAAAGCTTCCAGTCTATTATTCTAACTCAATCACTGATCTGATGTCAGCTGGTCCTTTTGTGGCAGGGCTGAAATGCAGTGAAAATGTTGATTTTGAGATAAAGTTCATTGTCATGGCAAAGAGGGACTTTGAAGTTAATAACAATTCATCTGATCACTCTTCATGACATTCTGGAGTATATGCAAATTGCCATCATAAAAAGCGAGGCAGCAGACTTTGTGAAAAATAATATTTGTGTCATTCTCAAAACGTTTGGCCAGGACTGTATATGTTTTTTAATACTTTCAGAATCAGTAAGCGGTGTAACTCTCCAATGAATAAACGCTAAAACATTAAAGAATTAAGGTGTAAAAATCACAATTCATTCCAGATATGGTTTGTTCTATTCTCTCCCTTGCTGCAAACAATACTAAATCTGAAGCTCATTCTCCAGGTTCAAAACCATAGTTACCTTTGTTAGACAAGCACTAAACCTAAAACATAAGATGGTTTGGATGAAATAGCTACTAAGGTTTACAATTATGTATGTAGCAGTCTCAGGGGCTGATCACTAATATTGATGTGGGGTGGCTGGGGAGGAATATTGTCATATTGAAAGACACTTTCTTCAGCCTCCTAATGGTACAAATGCAATATTACACCAAACGCGCAAGTTTTATGTTTAACTCTAAATCAGGCCAACAATGTCACACATCTAAAAATTCTGCTAAGGTAATTATTAGCTATTTTACATGAGGAAACGTATTATACATTGAGCACATGTACAAAGGAACAGGAGATGGTGGCATCCTTTACCTTATAGTCATGATATGCCCATTGGCACAGAAGCACGCCAGCAGGACCGTGTTGCACATGTTGACCACTTCTGCCTTCAGGAGGAAAGAGGTCTCGGTAATGTTGTGGACATACAGACATGTCTGGGATGGGAGAGAGAAAACTTTGGCTTGCTTTTCTGAGCAGACAACAGCAAACTGGTGGTCACTTATATCTTGGGATGAGGATGGAGAGAATGTGACAAGTTTCCTTTTCCTCGTGTTCTCATTGTCTTCTGTGCTGTTCAGGTCCCTCCAGACTTCATACGAGGGATGTATTAAAGAGCCCATACAGTCCAGGCAGGAGATTGTGAGCACTGCCCCCTTCAGTGTGAGCATGGTACCTGCAGATAGAGGCAGAGATAAAGCACAATGGAGGCCTTTTACGCAGCGTAAATACAACGTTTGATCCACTGTGCACCTAAAATTGCAGAAATGTGCCTGGATGGAGATTTTTCATTTTGCTTATGTTAATAAAATGATGACCCAGGGCTTTAGGGAGTTGTTTATTCAATAAAGTCTATTTGAAAATGATGTACAAGTGTTTATGTTACACTCTATATTTTGGTATAAATTACAGGGGTATTAGAGTCCATGCTTCCCTCCTGTTCCTCCTCTTTTCATCTGATTATCAGCTACACTGTGCACCTCCTCCTTGGGCTCTCTGCTCCATGACTCCACTACAACAATGTCTTCTATCAGTGGCTATGATCCCATGGTCAGCACGGTGGCTTAGTGGTTAGCACTTCTGCCTCACAGTACTGGGGTCATGAGTTCGATTCCTGACCATGGCCTGTGTGGAGTTTGTATGTTCTCCCCGTGTTTGCGTGGGTTTCCTCCACGTGCTCTGGTTTCATCCCACACTCCAAAAACATACTGGTAGGTTAATTGGCCGTTATTAAATTGCCCTTAGTCTCTCTCGATCTGTGTGTGTGTGTATGTTAGCGGATTTAGATTGTAAGCTCCAGGGGGCAGGGACTGATGAGAATGAGTTCTCATCAGCGTTGCGGAATTAGTGGCGCTATATAAATAAATAGATGATGACAATGTGGGCTCTGATCCCACGCTCATTGGCACAGGTTTAGCTTGCGCTGAATATACCCCATTGTCCATTTAGGCCAGTGATGGGCAATCTTTTTCAGGAGCGGGTCAAATAAAAAAGAAAAACTTTAGGAGGGCCAATATAATTTATTAAAAAACTCAAATATCGAAATATATACTACAAATTTTTATAAATCTAATGTGATGAATAAAGCTGTGACTGCATTTCTATAAGTTCCTCGTATCTATTTTTTTTATTTAAATATAAAAACAAATAATTATATTTTAATAATTGTATGCATATTTTAACGAAATTTTTTAAAAAATTGGCGGGCCGGATAGAACCTCTAAGTGGGCCGGATCTGGCCCGCGGGCCGTAGTTTGCCCATCACTGATTTAGGCTATTATTAGGTGAGTTGGCAGTTGTATTATTATTTGCTTACTGTATTATCCTGCAATACCTTGTACTGTGTTCTTGTTTGCCCTCTGTTCAGCGGCAGAACATTTCTGGCGCCCCCTATAATAATAGGACCACTGGGTTTCAGAGTGGACACCCTAGGGGTCCCGATCTTGTTAAGTTCCCTGGCCTGTACAGCATAGGCGGATTGGAAAGAGCCTTAGTGCTTTTCAGTGCAGATCTGGTAGCTTCTAGGAGGGGCACACTGATTTTTAACTTCCCTTCTACAGCAGGTGGACCCCAGACTCATTGTCTACCTGTCTAATGCTAGGGGGTTAAGTGAAGGGGGGGGGGCTTGCTGTGGCTTTTATTATTTATTACAGTGCACTGTACATGTTTTATTAACCGTGTCCATTAAAAATGTCAGCCTTCAGTGGAAAGGCACAATATTTAGGTGTACTCCGGGCAATGTAGTAAGAAACTTCACACACAAAAGTGACATGTAATAAATAGAGCCCAGAGTGGGTAGATATAGCCTACCTTCAGGAAACACCCCATACTGGCTTGCAACGCTAAAAGGGAAACAATTTCATCAAACTTCTATGCCACAGCTGACTGCAGAGGAGTAGTGATCTTAGTCCCCTTCTTCCATCAGAGCTCTCCAGCAGACTGCAGACTAGAGGAGAAGTGATCTTAGTCCCCTTCTTCCATCAGAGCACTCCAACTGACTGCAGACTAGAGGAGTAGTGATCTTAGTCCCCTTCTTCCATCAGAGCTCTCCAGCAGACTGCAGACTAGAGGAGTAGTGATCCTAGTCCCCTTCTTCCATTAGAGCACTCCAGCAGACTGCAGAGTACAGGAGTAGTGATCTTAGTCCCCTTCTTCCATCAGAGCACTCCAACTGACTGCAGACTAGAGGAGTAGTGATCTTAGTCCCCTTCTTCCATCAGAGCTCTCCAGCAGACTGCAGACTAAAGGAGTAGTGATCCTAGTCCCCTTCTTCCATCAGAGCACTCCAGCAGACTGCAGACTAGAGGAGAAGTGATCTTAGTCCCCTTCTTCCATCAGAGCACTCCAACTGACTGCAGACTAGAGGAGTAGTGATCTTAGTCCCCTTCTTCCATCAGAGCTCTCCAGCAGACTGCAGACTAAAGGAGTAGTGATCCTAGTCCCCTTCTTCCATCAGAGCACTCCAGCAGACTGCAGAGTACAGGAGTAGTGATCTTAGTCCCCTTCTTCCATCAGAGCACTCCACCTGACTGCAGAAGAGAGAAGAAGTGATCTTAGTCCCCTTCTTCCATCAGAGCACTCCAACTGACTGCAGAAGAGAGGAGTAATGATCTTAGTCCCCTTCTTCCATCAGAGCACTCCAACTGACTGCAGACTAGAGGAGTAGTGATCTTAGTCCCCTTCTTCCATCAGAGCACTCCAGCAGACTGCAGACTAGAGGAGTAGTCATCTTAGTCCCCTTCGTCCATCAGAGCACTCCAACTGACTGCAGACTAGAGGAGTAGTGATCTTAATCCTCTCCTTCCATCAGAGCACTCCAGCAGGCTGCAGACTAGAGGATTAGTGATCTTAGTCCCCTTCTTCCATCAGAGCACTCCAGCAGACTGCAGACTAGAGGAAAAGTGATCTTAGTCCCCTTCTTCCATCAGAGCACTCCAACTGACTGCAGACTAGAGGAGTAGTGATCTTAGTCCCCTTCTTCCATCAGAGCACTCCAACTGACTGCAGACTAGAGGAGTAGTGATCTTAGTCCCCTTCTTCCATCAGAACACTCCAGCATACTGCAGGCAGGAATCTTGTAGTAGCTGACACCTTTACATTCTGATTTGGTTACACAACTTTGCCTGTATGCTCCCAATCAGACACAATTCCCCTTTCTTAGTAAATTTAGCAAATATCTCAAAAAAGCTGGTAACCCTTCTAAAATTGTACAATTTATGTGACACCTGGTGCGTAATGAACTCCTCAGCTAAAGATTATTCACACTCCTCTTTTCCACATCAAACATATTCCTGTATAGATATGCTCTTCATCGACTCAACACTAACACAAGAAGTAGCAACAGTGGGCACCACCTCACTTTCATGGTCCAATGATTCAGAGGTGTATTTCCTCTTAGACCAGCATCATTACCCCACACCCTTTTCGGTGGTGTGGGAAGCCCATAAGGCCACCATCTACGGTACCCTTACCAGCCTAGCTTCCAACCTCAAGCAAAAAGATGCTCTGCAGTTATCCTCCCTTGGCAAGCAATTAGAAACGTTGCTGCCTATATATTATATCCCCCCCATACTTCTTTCTGAAATACTTAAGACAAAAGGCCAACTAAACCCCCTACTATCAATATAATAATCTTCAAAAGCTTCAACACTGTGTAACAAAGGGAGGCATTTTTCTGACAAGAGGCAGAGAAAGTATACAAACAGAATAAAACATTGGCATAGTTATGCACCTAGGTGGAGATTAAACCAGGTAAAAACGTTTGTGTAGTTTAAAGTTTGTTAACTTACATGATTTCCTCTCAGCAAACAGACAGGGTGTGGCTGTGCAAACAGAGCCACTGATGGGTGTTTTATTTTAAAGAGAAGGTGGGTGTGTCACCTGTCCATCAAACTAAGGCTGTGGGAGGAGTAACATGTATAAAAGCTTGTTTGTGCCATTTGTTCAGGAAGATCAACGCTGGGGAAGCTGGCTGATCTTGAGAGAGCTGAGCTATGTTTAGCTAGCGTTTAGGGTCTCCAAGAAATGCTGTGAAATCTGTACAGTGTCAAGACATTTACCATTCTGACAATAACACTACATAAAAAGGAAGAAGTTGTTCGCGTGTGCTTCTGCAGTAGCGGGCTTTTTCCACAAGTGGTGTCAGGAGTGGGATGCTCCGGGAAGCAAGTTTCCGCTACCCAACCCGTGCAGACGTCAACATGGAGGAAGTACTGAGAACCCTCGTGAATGTGGCCACTGCGCAGCAAGAACAGCAAGCTCAGATGCTACAAGTTGCCGAGGCACAGGTGGAAAACACAAGGCTCTTAAGAGAAGAGTTAAGCCAGTTGAGGCATGACAGAAATGAACCACTTGGTCCTGTTCTCCAGAAAATGTCGCCAGGTGATGACATAGAAGCATATCTGGTGTCCTTTGAGAGACTTGCAAAAAGGGCAAAATGGCCTCCTAAAGACTGGGCTGAGAGGCTGGCGCCATATCTGACTGGTGAAGCTCAGCGAGCTTATATGGATCTAGATGAGGAACGGGCCTCTGACTATCTGTGCCTTAAGTCTGAGATATTGGCTCGCATTGGAGTTTCCGGGCCAGGCCGAGCCCAGCGCTATCACCAAGTGGCTGAGCTTTCTAAAATTTTGAAGAAATGGCTGCAGCCTGAGGAGATTTCGCCTTCTCGGATTATTGAAGTTCTGGCAATAGATCACTGCATCCGGGGGCTGCAAAGGTGGGTTCTGCAATCAGACCCACAAACTTATGAAGAGCTTGCCACCGTGGTAGAAAGGTTTTGTGCGCTACAGCAAATGACTAAAGAACCTGCATTTGTGCCAAAGCCGCTGCCACGCCAAAAGCCAGGTTTGGCAATCCTTGCTACAGGGCCCAAAGGCAAAACTGCTACGGACAGAGGGCCAGGTGCAAAGCTGTCTAATCTGAAATGTTTTGAATGTGGTGAGCCAGGCCACTTTAAGGCAGAGTGTCCTAAACTACCAAAACCCATGGACTGTTCCGTGGCACATATTGGGCCTGCTTTTCCAAGCTGTTTTACCATGAGTCCCACATCAGGAAGTCCTTGTTTGTTCCGGGTGACTGTGCTAATCAACCAAAACCTTATTCTGGCCTTGGTTGACTCGGGGAGTGAACTCTCATTGGTTTCCAGCTCTGCCTTACCCGAAACCATATTTTCTCGGTTGCCCAAGGTGAAGGTTCTTTGCGTACATGGCACGACAGAGGAGTATGAACGAACAATACTACCAGTCACATTCAAAGACAAAACTGTTATGGTGGTAGCTGCCATAGCACCTAAACTCCCATATCCACTCATTTTGGGGCGAGACTTCCCATTGTTTAATGAAGTCCTCGGTGAGCGGATCCGGCCGGACATGCCGGCAATTGATGCAACGGTCGGAAGCCCGGTCTTCAAGGAACCGCCTAAGAATCCACAACATCTGGGCATCGATCTTTGGGAACCGCCAAACCGGAATGCCATCCTGGGAGTCACAGCAGGAGTTCCACAAAAGCATCCACCTGCGGGGAAACATGGACAGTCCAAACTAGCATTGGTTGGTGATGTCGCAAATGAGCCCACCCCGCCTGTCAGTGAGGATACGGACTGGTCCGCAATACCAATTTTGTTTCATTTGCAGGACTTTGCTTGAGACCAACTTAATGATGCCACTTTGGAACATGCCTTCAAAAGTGTGACTGAGGTAAATGCCGCCCAGCCTGCAGAAGGTATACCATATTTTATTGTTAAAAATAATTTCCTGTATAGAGTTGCTACTGTATAGGGGGATAAAGTAGAACAATTAATGGTTCCTCAGGTCCATGTAACTCTAGTGTTAAAAGCAGCACATACACATGTCTGTGGGGGACACCTAGGGGAGGATAAAACACGGGAACGAGTTCTGCTTAGGTTTTACTGGCCCGGTGTACACATGGCAGTGAAAAAGTATTGCCGGTACTGTCCCATTTGTCAGAGAACCTGTCCCAAACCCATGTACAGGGCACCTCTCATTCCAATTCCAATAGTACAAGTTCCCTTTGAATGGATAGCTATGGACCTTGTGGGGCCACTGGAAAAATCCGCACATGGGCACCAATATATACTAGTGGTGCTTGACTATGCAACCAGGTATCCAGAGGCAGTTACCCTACGAAACATAAAGTCCAGCACCATAGCTAAGGAACTTGTATTGATGTTTACACGCTTGGGAATACCCAAAGAAATTCTCACAGATCAGGGTACTCCATTCATGTCTAAACTGATGAAGGACATGTGCCAGTTGCTAGGGGTTACGGCACTTCACACCTCTGTATACCATCCACAAACAGATGGCTTGGTGGATCGCTTTAACCGCACATTAAAGCACATGCTCAGGAAAGCAGTGGCTCAAGAAAAAAAAGATTGGGACACTCTTATTCCCTATTTGATGTTTGCCATCCGTGAGGTACCTCAAGCTTCAACAGGGTTTAGTCCCTTTGAGTTATTGTTTGGGAGACAGCATAAGGGTATCTTGGATATGTTAAAAGAAGGGTGGGAGCAGCAAGGTCCCAGGGAGCCAAATCTGGTACAATTTGTGTCACAAATGTATGAGAGGCTAGGAAAGATACGGCCCATTGTGCAGCAACATGTAAATGAGGCTCAGGAACGACAGAGAAAAAGTTATGATAAAAGTGCTGTTGTTCGATCTTTCAAGCCTGGGGACAAGGTCCTAGTCCTGGTTCTTAACCAGGAAAGCAAACTTTTCGCCCATTGGCAGGGTCCATATGAAGTTATAGAGGCTGTCGGTCCTGTCAATTACAGAGTCCGCCAGTTAGGTAGTAGAAGGGTGGAGCAATGAGGAAACCTCTTCTCAGGTAGTGAGTACTGCCATTGAAAAGTCTGAAGTGCCCATAGAGCCAGCTTTGTCAATTCAGCAGAGACAACAGACTGAAGAAATGATTCGACCGAACAGGGATGTCTTCTCTTCCATTCCTGGGCGCACTACCTTAATCGAACACGACATTGTCACTGCGCCAGGAGTCATTGTAAAGCAGAAGCCGTATCGTATTCCAGAAGCCAGACGGGTGGACGTGAGGAAGGAGGTCGAGAAGATGCTCCAGTTAGATGTGATTGAAGAGTGCACTAGTGAGTGGAATAGTCCCATTGTGCTTGTCCCGAAACCCAACGGGACAATTAGGTTCTGCAATGGCTTTAGGCGCCTAAACAGAATGTCGCAGTTTAATGCCTATCCAATGCCACGTGTGGATGAACTAGTGGAAAATCTTGCTGGTAGCAATTATTTAACAACCCTTGATCTAACAAAGGGTTATTGGCAAGTTCCCCTGACTTCCACGGCCAAGCCAAAGACTGCATTTTCCACCCCTGATGGTCTCTATCAATATAAAGTCCTACCCTTTGGGTTGCATGGGGCACCTGCCACCTTCCAAAGGGCCATGAATAAATTGCTACGACCTCACGCAGCTTATGCAGCCGCTTACCTGGACGATATAGTGATTTATACCCCAGACTGGGGATCACATTTAGCCAAAGTTGAGGCGGTCTTAGCTTCATTAAGGTCAGCAGGATTAACAGCCAACCCAGAAAAATGTGCCATAGCTATGAGAGAAGCCAAATATTTGGGGTACATTGTTGGTCGAGGACATGTAAAACCCCAGCTAGACAAAATGGAGGCAGTCAAAAATTGGGCAAGACCAGAAAAAAAGTTGCAATTAAGAACCTTTTTAGGCTTAGTCGGTTACTACAGGCGGTTTGTAAGCCACTTCACCACTAGAGCTGCTCCACTTACGGACATGTTAAAAAAAACTTGTCCAGACAGATTAACCTGGTCTGACTCTGCAGAAACCGCCTGGTCTGATCTTCGGTTAGCTCTTTGTTCCTCTCCAGTTCTACAAGCACCAGATTTTACCCGGAGGTTCTTCCTCCAAACTGATGCTTCTGGTGTTGGCTTAGGTGCAGTCTTGTCACAGGAAAAGAATGGAGTAGAAAACCCTGTCCTGTACCTAGGTCGGAAGTTGCTTCCAAGGGAACAAAAATATGCCACTGCGGAGAAAGAATATCTCGCCATTAAATGGGCTACAGAAGCTCTGCGCTATTATCTCCTAGGCAGAGAGTTCACCTTAATAACACACCATGCACCATTAAGATGGATGCAGAACAACCGGGAGGTAAATGCCAAGGTAACCCGCTGGTTCTTGGCACTGCAACCTTTCAAGTTCTCAGTAGAACATAGACCTGGGATTCTGCACAAGAATGCAGATGCATTGTCATGAAAATATGCGCTCCTCGCAAAGTCTGCGTCCCCCTACTTGGAGACGCTAGGGGGAGGGATGTGCAACAAAGGGAGGCATTTTTCTGACAAGAGGCAGAGAAAGTATACAAACAGAATAAAACATTGGCATAGTTATGCACCTAGGTGGAGATTAAACAGGTAAAAACGTATGTGTAGTTTAAAGTTTGTTAACTTACATGATTTCCTCTCAGCAAACAGACAGGGTGTGGCTGTGCAAACAGAGCCACTGATGGGTGTTTTCTTTTAAAGAGAAGGCGGGTGTGTCACCTGTCCATCAAGCTAAGGCTGGGGGAGGAGTAACATGTATAAAAGCTTGTTTGTGCCATTTGTTCAGGAAGATCAACGCTGGGGAAGCTGGCTGATCTTGAGAGAGCTGAGCTATGTCTAGCTAGCGTTTAGGGTCTCCAAGAAATGCTGTGAAATCTGTACGTGTCAAGACATTTACCATTCTGACAATAAAACTACATAAAAAGGAAGAAATTGTTCGCGTGTGCTTCTGCAGTAGCGGGTTTTTGCCACAATTGTTTTTATGATAAATTAGGCAAAGCCAATAAACTTTGTCAAAGACGTGTTTTGAATTATACTAAATGTATTAAAACCAAGAAAGGAAACCTTACATTTGCCCATTGTAAGATAGCCAGCAATAGCTCAGCTCAGTTAATGTTCCAACCTTATCGGAGCAGAACATTTCCTCAACTTATGTTGTAAAAACAGATGCTGTAGATCCTTTCATACATTTCTGGTCGGACTGTGCTAAACTAAAAGGCTTTTGTCTCATAATCAAAATGTTATATTATCTGTTATGCAAGTTAACGTTGTCCCCTTTCTACTAAATATATATTGCCCCATTTACCGATACCTAACTGACAAAAAAATAAACTCATAAAGCACATCCTCCTGGTCCCTAGCTGTCAGCTGTCAGCCAACTACAAACCTCCTTCTCCAGCAGCCCACCAATAAGTCCTAAATAGAATCTGGCATTCCTATTGTATGGAACATATTCAGCTTGAAATGGGCACCAGTCTTTACCAATAAGCGATATATGCAACCCATACCTTGTTAAAGCTTATTGTAGTGTCTAGATATGTTTCTATTGTTTTGTAAATATTCAAAAAGCTATAAAAATAAACCTGGTTAAAAAAATAACCTGTATATAAAGGAAAGCAAGCCACCATGCAAAATAGATTCTCCTGTGCATCACCAGCAGCACTCAGTGATGTGCAAGTTCTTTTAAGAGCTACTATTGAGCAATAAACACTACTGTTCATAAAGATCCTGCATAACACCTATTAATAGTTGTAATCTTGTGACCTACACATTAGATTAAAATCCTCTATTTCATTCCCAGGTTGTCTTGTGTTGAACCCAACACCTTAAGTCGACTATCTGTCTTCTATCCTACAGTCCTGATCCTAAGTAAGTGGTCGGGAGGAACGAGTCACAGTCACCAACAAAGAAGTGCTGCAACAGCTACAAACACCACCTAGAAGTATGTGGTTCCAGGTGTTGGTGAAGGTGCCTGGTGGTGGCAGAAACTTCTCACCTACAACTGGCACACAGTTGACTCTTAGAATTGGTGAGTGTCAGAGTAACACCAGTAGGAGTGGTCAGTGACCACAAGTTACTGAGGGTAAGAGGAACCCCAAAATAAATCTGTAAACCAGTTCCATGCACACAGGGTGGCAGAGTAAGCCCATCCTGTCACAATAGCCTACGGATGTTTCTGTCTGTTGCTCCTGAGTGTGGAAAGGAGGCGTGTCCCTTGATGTGCACTGGGTATACCAATCACTGGTGTTTAATGGTGCACAATCACAATAGGGGCCTGATGCATAGAGTGGATGAAATGATGTGTATATGTAGGTACTTGCACGATTTTTTGCAATTTAAGGCACGCAAGCAGGCGTACATTCACCTCTACACCAGGCCCTGGATGATCTAAATGAACTCCAATATTTTAAGTACGGGACACACATCCACATAAGAGTAAAACAAACACAGCCTGTCCTGATTCACCATAGGTTCCACTCAACTGAAGATGGACCAGGACATGGACACATGGTCCTTCCATATTAATGGGAAGAATGTGATGGTAGACATGGATGACGAGAACTGCAGATATACACAGTAACACAGAGGACAATTTTATGCGTCATTCTCACCCACATCATCATTTTGTGGTGGGTGCCCAGTGTGATAAACCCACTGAAGACACTAACCTCTCCAAAAGGTGCCAATAGACACCACTGAGTGGCACTTACCGCTTGGAGACACCAGCACCGGCTCCGTCTGTCTTTGCTCTTCGCTTAATGGTACGTTCAGTGATATGACCAGAACCATCCCCAGGCTGGTCCCTACCCACAGGCATGGCGAGGGGGACTGGTCATTCTTCCGGGCAAATGACTCCATGAAGTACAAGGCTGTGATGGCCTCTTTGGACTCCTTATCAATGCTGGAGACGCTGGAGCTGCGGGAACGGCTGAAAGAGCTTTCCCGACTTTCTATAAGGAGAATAGAGACAGTAGATCATAACTTAGGAATCCCTACAATACACATCTACATTCTCATCTACATCTCCCTATGACATGTTTTATATAATATATATATATATCTATCTAACATTTGTTCACACAGCAGACACGTCATGTGCTCCCATTCTGGATATGTGTACGGCCTGTAAAATGTAACATGCGTTTGGTATCAGCATTTATGACAGGATAGTGATAAAGCTTGTTAGTAAATAAGACTTACTATTTCTCTCCGCTGTACTGGTAACTAACTTGTAAAACTGTACTGGTTAAATTAACTTGTATTAAATGACAACTGTTTAGACAAAAAAATGCATCACGCTATTTTTTATTTAATTCAACAATGAAAGTATAAATGCACTGCAAGGACTCCTGTCATGTGTGTAACATGTACATCCATATTCACATACAGTATGTTCTGTTACTGCCCATTTATGATATAATAACACTGAAACAAATTAGGGATATGTTATCAAACAGCAACATTCCATGTCATTAGTGTGTTCTGTGTCTTTCCACAAATGAATGCATAAATACAGCATACAAAACAGCCCATTGCTGTAATTACTAATACACTAATATCCACTAAAGATTGGACAGACATTACTACCACAGTGCACAGGACATACAGTGCTACACACTTGTGGTCTTACCTTTCTCTGCCCACGAGTTTGGAGAATAGTGGTATTCATCATTTGAGAATGTACTGACTCCATGTAATTGCTGAAGCATTGCCCGTCTGGAAATGTAACCTACTGCTACAAGAGCCATGTATCGCAAAAGGACAGCAACAATTGAAGCAACAATTATTTGGACAGAGTTGTAAAAACAAAACACTAATTATTTCAATCTTACAATTACAAAATAAATGCGTTTTCTTTTTCCACCCCTAAAAATCAGTATAACTATCCCATCTGTCTATCACTCCAGCTACACCGATTGTTCACCACTGTCAACTATCCTGACTGTCCACCACTCTTAACTACACTGACTGCCCACCACTGTCAACTACAGTCTCAGCTCTCCCAACTTCACTGACTTATTTCTCCCAACTACACTGGTTGACCATCCAGACCGTCAACACTGACTGTTCATCCCTCCCAACTACACCGATTATCCCATGCTTACGAATCACAAGCTCCCCTAACGCTTAATCACAATAAGTTTCTCATCCTTCCCTATTGTCCTGAATGCCCATCCAACCTGTGAATCTCCATGAGCTGTGAAACTATAAGCCCCAGCATACTCTGTCAGCAGGTAACCAGCCATTAGTGGTGCATGCTGGGACCTATAGTTTCACAAAACCTGGAGAGCCACAGGTTGGCCAGACCTGCTCTAATACCTGAAACAGACATATGGTTTGCTGATTTGAACAAGGCACAATTTTCCCACCAACAGGATACAACAGATATAGATGAAAATGTAGGTGTTTATTTACGAACCTGTATATTACACCAGGGCAATATTTACTTGAATTAGAGCAGGGCTATCAAATGAGCCCATGTTATTACTACAAGCTCAACTGTAAAAATATATTAAAATAAGGAACTTAACAATGGAGGTTTACGAAGAGGCGAGGGGCCACCAAAAAATCTTATAGGGACTGAAATGGGGTATTGATATCTTGTTATCACTGGATTTAACTATCTGTGAAGGGGGTTAATACCTGTGTAATACTGTGTTTCGCTCACAATACATTAATATATCATGTGTCTATCCCCTTACAGTACAGCATTTTATAATCCATGCAAAATACCATAGCTACACATTGTCATCGCTGGCACATACA
The DNA here is from genome assembly GCF_038048845.1 of Mixophyes fleayi. Lineage (NCBI taxonomy): Eukaryota > Metazoa > Chordata > Amphibia > Anura > Limnodynastidae > Mixophyes > Mixophyes fleayi. The sequence continues at coordinate 373,838,913 of NC_134403.1, forward strand.
TGACATTTATGTCTTAGATTGCAGTTCTGCTGTATTTACTTTTACCCAACATACTATGTCATTACAAGAAATATATGTGAAACGTTGTCACAACTAGGATTGTGCTCTGGGTTATGTAGTACCTATTAATCCTCCTGTGTGCATGATAAGTCTGACTATATGGGGATTTCCATGGTAACATACAGAGAATTAGTATCAGAACAATGCAATAATCTCAAGCTACAAAGCTACAGGAGGAAGAAATCAAAAACATTGTGAAATATTAATGTTAATTTCATTTACAATATTTCCCTGGCTTTTGGGAGCCCCTTATGAAATATGTATTCCCCTAATACTACAAAGTCCCATGAAGGCTACAAGACGTATCTGTATCACTATAGTTCATTATGTATTGGTAGACTTGCTGTAAACTGTTGATGGGAAGAATAGAAGAAACCTGAGTGGTCCCCGAGATCTCAGCAAACTCAGCAAGTCAGATGTTGTAAAACTGTTTTATCCCTAGTCACAGCTCTAGATCGTGTCTTACAATGGTCATTTCATGGCCTCACCCTTCCGGACAGTAAGAAAACTAAATAAAAAAGGTGACAAGCATATGTACAATATAAATAAAATAAATCTTATATATATATATATATATATATATATATATATATATATATATACACATACACACATAGACTCTCATAGTTTATCTGAAAATGGAGATGCTAGTTTGCTGTGTGAATGGTCACACTCGGTACATGGGTATATAGTAACGGTAGTTCGGTAGCTACACTCGGTATATGGGTATATAGTAACGGTAGTTTGGTAGCTACACTCGGTACATGGGTATATAGTAACGGTAGTTCGGTAGCTACACTCGGTATATGGGTATATAGTAACGGTAGTTTGGTAGCTACACTCGGTACATGGGTATATAGTAACAGTAGTTTGGTAGCTACACTCGGTATATGGGGTATATAGTAACGGTAGTTCGGTAGCTGCACTCGGTATATGGGTATATAGTAACGGTAGTTTGGTAGCTACACTCGGTACATGGGTATATAGTAACGGTAGTTCGGTAGCTGCACTCGGTATATGGGGTATATAGTAACGGTAGTTTGGTAGCTACACTCGGTATATGGGGTATATAGCAATGGTAGTTAGGTAGCTGCACTCAGTATATGGGTATATAGTAACGGTAGTTCGGTAGCTGCACTCAGTATATGGGGTATATAGCAACAGTAGTTTGGTAGCTACACTCGGTATATGGGTATATAGTAACGGTAGTTTGGTAGCTACACTCGGTATATGGGGTATATAGTAACGGTAGTTCGGTAGCTGCACTCGGTATATGGGGTATATAGTAACGGTAGTTTGGTAGCTACACTCGGTATATGGGGTATATAGTAACGGTAGTTTGGTAGCTACACTCGGTATATGGGGTATATAGTAACGGTAGTTTGGTAGCTACACTCGGTATATGGGGTATATAGTAACGGTAGTTTGGTAGCTACACTCGGTACATGGGTATACAGTAACAGTAGTTCGGTAGCTGCACTCAGTATATGGGGTATATAGTAACGGTAGTTTGGTAGCTACACTCGGTATATGGGGTATATAGTAACGGTAGTTCGGTAGCTGCACTCGGTATATGGGGTATATAGTAACGGTAGTTTGGTAGCTACACTCGGTATATGGGGTATATAGTAACGGTAGTTTGGTAGCTACACTCGGTATATGGGGTATATAGTAACGGTAGTTTGGTAGCTACACTCGGTACATGGGTATATAGCAACAGTAGTTTGGTAGCTACACTCGTATATGGGGTATATAGTAACGGTAGTTTGGTAGCTACACTCGGTACATGGGTATATACTAACGGTAGTTTGGTAGCTACACTCGGTACATGGGTATACAGTAACAGTAGTTCGGTAGCTACACTCGTATATGGGTATATAGTAACGGTAGTTTGGTAGCTACACTCGGTATATGGGTATATAGTAACGGTAGTTCGGTAGCTGCACTCAGTATATGGGGTATATAGTAACGGTAGTTTGGTAGCTACACTCGGTATATGGGGTATATAGTAACGGTAGTTCGGTAGCTGCACTCGGTATATGGGGTATATAGTAACGGTAGTTTGGTAGCTACACTCGGTATATGGGGTATATAGTAACGGTAGTTCGGTAGCTACACTCGGTACATGGGTATATAGCAACAGTAGTTTGGTAGCTACACTCGTATATGGGTATATAGTAACGGTAGTTCGGTAGCTGCACTCGGTATATGGGGTATATAGTAACGGTAGTTCGGTAGCTGCACTCGGTATATGGGGTATATAGTAACGGTAGTTTGGTAGCTACACTCGGTACATGGGTATATACTAACTGTAGTTTGGTAGCTACACTCGGTATATGGGGTATATAGTAACGGTAGTTTGGTAGCTGCACTCGGTACATGGGTATATACTAACGGTAGTTTGGTAGCTACACTCGGTATATGGGGTATATAGTAACGGTAGTTTGGTAGCTACACTCGGTACATGGGTATATAGTAACAGTAGTTTGGTAGCTACACTCGTATATGGGTATATAGTAACGGTAGTTTGGTAGCTACACTCTGTACATGGGTATATAGTAACGGTAGTTTGGTAGCTACACTCGGTACATGGGTATATAGTAACGGTAGTTCGGTAGCTACACTCGGTACATGGGTATATAGTAACGGTAGTTTGGTAGCTACACTCTG